>NW_028126644.1:0-209698 GCF_965231255.1 Vanellus vanellus
CCAGACAATTTGGCCCTCTCTGCTTTCCTGCGGACTCCATCCTCAAAAAGCACCTTTTTTCGCTTTCGGCAACCTCTGCAGCAAAAAAGACAAACGTCCAGCTTTTGCTGCCACAGCAAAGGTGCCAGCGGGGAAAAGTGATGCTGGTTCTCACTGCCTCCTGGAACCTCTTCAAATGCCCAGACAATTTGGCCCTCTCTGCTTTCCTGCGGACTCCATCCTCAAAACACCTGTTTTCGCTTTCGGCATTCTCCGGAGCAAAAAAGACAAACGTCCAGCTTTTGCTGCCACAGCAAAGGTGCCAGCGGGGAAAAGTAATGCTGCTTCTCACTGTCTCCTGGAACCATTTCAAATGCCCCAGACAATTTGGCCCTCTCTGCTTTCCTGCGGACTCCATCCTCAAAAGCACCTGTTTTCGCTTTCGGCAGCCTCCGGAGCAAAAAAGACAAACGTCCAGCTTTTGCTGCCACAGCAAAGGTGCCAGCGGGGAAAAGTAATGCTGCTTCTCACTGTCTCCTGGAACCATTTCAAATGCCCCAGACAATTTGGCCCTCTCTGCTTTCCTGCGGACTCCATCCTCAAAAGCACCTGTTTTCGCTTTCGGCAACCTCTGCAGCAAAAAAAACAAACGTCCAGCTTTTGCTGCCACAGCAAAAGTGCCAGCGGGGAAAAGTAATGCTGGTTCTCACTGCCTCCTGGAACTCTTTTCAAATGCCACAGAAAATTTGGCCCCTCTCTGCTTTCTTGCGGACTCCATCCACAAAAGCACCTGTTTTCGCTTTCGGCAGCCTCCGGAGCAAAAAAGACAAACCTCCAGCTTTTGCTGCCACAGCAAAGGTGCCAGCGGGGAAAAGTAATGCTGGTTCTCACTGTCTCCTGGAACCCTTTCAAATGCCCCAGACAATTTGGCCCTCTCTGCTTTCCTGCGGACTCCATCCACAAAAGCACCTGTTTTCGCTTTCGGCAGCCTCCGGAGCAAAAAAGACAAACGTCCAGCTTTTGCTGCCACAGCAAAGGTGCCAGCGGGGAAAAGTGATGCTGGTTCTCACTGCCTCCTGGAACTCTTTCAAATGCCCCAGACAATTTGGCCCTCTCTGCTTTCCTGCGGACTCCATCCTCAAAAGCACCTTTTTTCGCTTTCGGCAACCTCTGCAGCAAAAAAGACAAACGTCCAGCTTTTGCTGCCACAGCAAAGGTGCCAGCAGGGAAAAGTAATGCTGGTCCTCACTGCCTCCTGGAACCTCTTCAAATGCCCCAGACAATTTGGCCCTCTCTGCTTTCCTGCGGACTCCATCCTCAAAAGCACCTGTTTTCGCTTTCGGCATTCTCCGGAGCAAAAAAGACAAACGTCCAGCTTTTGCTGCCACAGCAAAGGTGCCAGCAGGGAAAAGTGATGCTGGTCCTCAGTGCCTCCTGGTACCTCTTCAAATGCCCCAGACAATTTGGCCCTCTCTGCTTTCCTGCGGACTCCATCCACAAGAGCACCTGTTTTCACTTTCGGCAGCCTCCAAAGCAAAAAAGACAGACGTCCTGCTTTTGCTGCCACAGCAAAGGTGCCAGCGGGGAAAAGTAATGCTGGTTCTCACTGCCTCCTGGAACTCTTTCAAATGCCACAGAAAATTTGGCCCTCTCTGCTTTCTTGCGGACTGCATCCTCAAAAGCACCTTTTTTCGCTTTCGGCAGCCTCCGGAGCAAAAAAGACAAACGTCCAGCTTTTGCTGCCACAGCAAAGGTGCCAGCGGGGAAAAGTAATGCTGGTCCTCACTGCCTCCTGGAACCTCTTCAAATGCCCCAGACAATTTGGCCCTCTCTGCTTTCCTGCGGACTCCATCCTCAAAAGCACCTGTTTTCGCTTTCGGCAACCTCCGGAGCAAAAAAAACAAACGTCCAGCTTTTGCTGCCACAGCAAAGGTGCCAGCGGGGAAAAGTAATGCTGGTTCTCACTGCCTCCTGGAACCCTTTCAAATGCCACAGACAATTTGGCCCTCTCTGCTTTCCTGCGGACTCCATCCTCAAAAGCACCTTTTTTCAATTTCGGCGCCCTCCGGTGGTAAAAAGACAAACGTCCAGCTTTTGCTGCCACAGCAAAGGTGCCAGCGGGGAAAAGTAATGCTGGTCCTCACTGCCTCCTGGAACCTCTTCAAATGCCCCAGACAATTTGGCCCTCTCTGCTTTCCTGCGGACTCCATCCACAAAAGCACCTGTTTTCGCTTTCGGCAGCCTCCGGAGCAAAAAAGACAAACCTCCAGCTTTTGCTGCCACAGCAAAGGTGCCAGCGGGGAAAAGTAATGCTGGTTCTCACTGTCTCCTGGAACCCTTTCAAATGCCCCAGACAATTTGGCCCTCTCTGCTTTCCTGCGGACTCCATCCTCAAAAGCACCTGTTTTCGCTTTCGGCAACCTCCGGAGCAAAAAAGACAAACGTCCAGCTTTTGCTGCCACAGCAAAGGTGCCAGCAGGGAAAAGTGATGCTGGTCCTCACTGCCTCCTGGAACTCTTTCAAATGCCCCAGACAATTTGGCCCTCTCTGCTTTCCTGCGGACTCCATCCTCAAAAGCACCTTTTTTCGCTTTCGGCAACCTCTGCAGCAAAAAAGACAAACGTGCAGCTTTTGCTGCCACAGCAAAGGTGCCAGCAGGGAAAAGTAATGCTGGTTCTCACTGCCTCCTGGAACCTCTTCAAATGCCCCAGACAATTTGGCCCTCTCTGCTTTCCTGCGGACTCCATCCACAAGAGCACCTGTTTTCACTTTCGGCAGCCTCCGGAGCAAAAAAGACAAACGTCCTGCTTTTGCTGCCACAGCAAAGGTGCCAGCGGGGAAAAGTAATGCTGGTTCTCACTGCCTCCTGGAACTCTTTCAAATGCCACAGAAAATTTGGCCCTCTCTGCTTTCTTGCGGACTGCATCCTCAAAAGCACCTTTTTTCGCTTTCGGCAGCCTCCGGAGCAAAAAAGACAAACGTCCAGCTTTTGCTGCCACAGCAAAGGTGCCAGCGGGGAAAAGTAATGCTGGTTCTAACTGCCTCCTGGAACCTCTTCAAATGCCCCAGACAATTTGGCCCTCTCTGCTTTCCTGCGGACTCCATCCTCAAAAGCACCTGTTTTCGCTTTCGGCATTCTCCGGATCAAAAAAGACAAACGTCCAGCTTTTGCTGCCACAGCAAAGGTGCCAGCGCGGAAAAGTAATGCTGATCCTCACTGCCTCCTGGAACCTCTTCAAATGCCCCAGACAATTTGGCCCTCTCTGCTTTCCTGCGGACTCCATCCTCAAAAGCACCTGTTTTCGCTTTTGGCATTCTCCGGAGCAAAAAAGACAAACGTCCAGCTTTTGCTGCCACAGCAAAGGTGCCAGCAGGGAAAAGTGATGCTGGTCCTCACTGCCTCCTGGAACCTCTTCAAATGCCACAGACAATTTGGCCCTCTCTGCTTTCCTGCGGACTCCATCCACAAGAGCACCTGTTTTCACTTTCGGCAGCCTCCGGAGCAAAAAAGACAAACGTCCTGCTTTTGCTGCCACAGCAAAGGTGCCAGCGGGGAAAAGTAATGCTGGTTCTCACTGCCTTCTGGAACTCTTTCAAATGCCACAGAAAATTTGGCCCTCTCTGCTTTCCTGCGGACTGCATCCTCAAAAGCACCTTTTTTCGCTTTCGGCATTCTCCGGAGCAAAAAAGACAAACGTCCAGCTTTTGCTGCCACAGCAAAGGTGCCAGCGGGGAAAAGTAATGCTGCTTCTCACTGCCTCCTGGAACCCTTTCAAATGCCACAGACAATTTGGCCCTCTCTGCTTTCCTGCGGACTCCATCCTCAAAAGAACCTGTTTTCGCTTTCGGCAACCTCCGGAGCAAAAAACCAAACGTCCAGCTTTTGCTGCCACAGCAAAGGTGCCAGCGGGGAAAAGTAATGCTGGTTCTCACTGCCTCCTGGAACCTCTTCAAATGCCCCAGACAATTTGGCCCTCTCTGCTTTCCTGCGGACTCCATCCACAAAAGCACCTGTTTTCGCTTTCGGCAGCCTCCGGAGCAAAAAAGACAAACGTCCAGCTTTTGCTGCCACAGCAAAGGTGCCAGCGGGGAAAAGTAATGCTGGTTCTCACTGTCTCCTGGAACCATTTCAAATGCCCCAGACAATTTGGCCCTCTCTGCTTTCCTGCGGACTGCATCCTCAAAAGCACCTTTTTTCGCTTTCGGCAGCCTCCGGAGCAAAAAAGACAAACGTCCAGCTTTTGCTGCCACAGCAAAGGTGCCAGCGGGGAAAAGTAATGCTGGTTCTCACTGTCTCCTGGAACCCTTTCAAATGCCCCAGACAATTTGGCCCTCTCTGCTTTTTTGCGGACTCCATCCTCAAAAGCACCTGTTTTCGCTTTCGGCATTCTCCGGAGCAAAAAAGACAAACGTCCAGCTTTTGCTGCCACAGCAAAGGTGCCAGCGGGGAAAAGTAATGCTGGTTCTCACTGCCTCCTGGTACCTCTTCAAATGCCCCAGACAATTTGGCCCTCTCTGCTTTCCTGCGGACTCCATCCTCAAAAGCACCTGTTTTCAATTTCGGCAACCTCCGGAGCAAAAAAACCAAACGTCCAGCTTTTGCTGCCACAGCAAAGGTGCCAGCGGGGAAAAGTAATGCTGGTTCTCACTGCCTCCTGGAACTCTTTCAAATGCCCCAGACAATTTGGCCCTCTCTGCTTTCCTGCGGACTCCATCCTCAAAAGCACCTGTTTTCGCTTTCGGCAGCCTCCGGAGCAAAAAAGACAAACGTCCAGCTTTTGCTGCCACAGCAAAGGTGCCAGCGGGGAAAAGTAATGCTGCTTCTCACTGTCTCCTGGAACCCTTTCAAATGCCCCAGACAATTTGGCCCTCTCTGCTTTCCTGCAGACTCCATCCTCAAAAGCACCTGTTTTCGCTTTCGGCAGCCTCCGGAGCAAAAAAGACAAACGTCCAGCTTTTGCTGCCACAGCAAAGGTGCCAGCGGGGAAAAGTAATGCTGGTTCTCACTGTCTCCTGGAACCCTTTCAAATGCCCCAGACAATTTGGCCCTCTCTGCTTTTTTGCGGACTCCATCCTCAAAAGCACCTGTTTTCGCTTTCGGCATTCTCCGGAGCAAAAAAGACAAACGTCCAGCTTTTGCTGCCACAGCAAAGGTGCCAGCGGGGAAAAGTAATGCTGGTTCTCACTGCCTCCTGGTACCTCTTCAAATGCCCCAGACAATTTGGCCCTCTCTGCTTTCCTGCGGACTCCATCCTCAAAAGCACCTGTTTTCGCTTTCGGCAGCCTCCGGAGCAAAAAAGACAAACGTCCAGCTTTTGCTGCCACAGCAAAGGTGCCAGCGGGGAAAAGTAATGCTGCTTCTCACTGCCTCCTGGAACTCTTTCAAATGCCCCAGACAATTTGGCCCTCTCTGCTTTCCTGCGGACTGCATCCTCAAAAGCACCTGTTTTCGCTTTCGGCAACCTCAGGAGCAAAAAAGACAAACGTCCAGCTTTTGCTGCCACAGCAAAGGTGCCAGCGGGGAAAAGTAATGCTGGTTCTCACTGCCTCCTGGAACTCTTTCAAATGCCACAGACAATTTGGCCCTCTCTGCTTTCCTGCGGACTCCATCCTCAAAAGCATCTTTTTTCAATTTCGGCGCCCTCCGGTGGTAAAAAGACAAACGTCCAGCTTTTGCTGCCACAGCAAAGGTGCCAGCGGGGAAAAGTAATGCTGGTTCTCACTGCCTCCTGGAACCTCTTCAAATGCCCCACACAATTTGGCCCTCTCTGCTTTCCTGCGGACTCTAGCCTCAAAAGCACCTTTTTTCACTTTCGGCGCTTTCCGTAGGAAAAAAGACAAACGTCCAGCTTTTGCTGCCACAGCAAAGGTGCCAGCAGGGAAAAGTAATGCTGGTCCTCACTGCCTCCTGGTACCTCTTCAAATGCCCCAGACAATTTGGCCCTCTCTGCTTTCCTGCGGACTCCATCCTCAAAAGCACCTGTTTTCGCTTTCGGCAGCCTCCGGAGCAAAAAAGACAAACGTCCAGCTTTTGCTGCCACAGCAAAGGTGCCAGCGGGGAAAAGTAATGCTGCTTCTCACTGTCTCCTGGAACCCTTTCAAATGCCCAGGACAATTTGGCCCTCTCTGCTTTCCTGCGGACTGCATCCTCAAAAGCACCTTTTTTCGCTTTCGGCATTCTCCGGGCAAAAAAGACAAACGTCCAGCTTTTGCTGCCACAGCAAAGGTGCCAGCAGGGAAAAGTGATGCTGGTCCTCACTGCCTCCTGGAACTCTTTCAAATGCCACAGACAATTTGGCCCTCTCTGCTTTCCTGCGGACTCCATCCTCAAAAGCACCTTTTTTCGCTTTCGGCAACCTCTGCAGCAAAAAAGACAAACGTCCAGCTTTTGCTGCCACAGCAAAGGTGCCAGCGGGGAAAAGTAATGCTGGTTCTCACTGCCTCCTGGAACCCTTTCAAATGCCCCAGACAATTTGGCCCTCTCTGCTTTCCTGCGGACTCCATCCTCAAAAGCACCTGTTTTCGCTTTCGGCAGCCTCCGGAGCAAAAAAGACAAACGTCCAGCTTTTGCTGCCACAGCAAAGGTGCCAGCGGGGAAAAGTAATGCTGCTTCTCACTGTCTCCTGGAACCCTTTCAAATGCCCCAGACAATTTGGCCCTCTCTGCTTTCCTGCGGACTCCATCCTCAAAAGCACCTGTTTTCGCTTTCGGCAGCCTCCGGAGCAAAAAAGAAAAACGTCCAGCTTTTGCTGCCACAGCAAAGGTGCCAGCGGGGAAAAGTAATGTTGCTTCTAACTGTCTCCTGGAACCCTTTCAAATGCCCCAGACAATTTGGCCCTCTCTGCTTTCCTGCGGACTGCATCCTCAAAAGCACCTTTTTTCGCTTTCGGCAGCCTCCGGAGCAAAAAAGACAAACGTCCAGCTTTTGCTGCCACAGCAAAGGTGCCAGCGGGGAAAAGTAATGCTGGTTCTAACTGTCTCCTGGAACCCTTTCAAATGCCCCAGACAATTTGGCCCTCTCTGCTTTCCTGCGGACTCCATCCTCAAAAGCACCTGTTTTCGCTTTCGGCAGCCTCCGGAGCAAAAAAGACAAACGTCCAGCTTTTGCTGCCACAGCAAAGGTGCCAGCGGGGAAAAGTAATGCTGCTTCTCACTGTCTCCTGGAACCCTTTCAAATGCCCCAGACAATTTGGCCCTCTCTGCTTTCCTGCGGACTCCATCCTCTAAAGCACCTTTTTTCGCTTTCGGCAACCTCCGGAGCAAAAAAGACAAACGTCCAGCTTTTGCTGCCACAGCAAAGGTGCCAGCGGGGAAAAGTAATGCTGGTTCTCACTGCCTCCTGGAACCCTTTCAAATGCCCCAGACAATTTGGCCCTCTCTGCTTTCCTGCGGACTCCATCCTCAAAAGCACCTTTTTTCGCTTTCGTCAACCTCTGCAGCAAAAAAGACAAACGTCCAGCTTTTGCTGCCACAGCAAAGGTGCCAGCGGGGAAAAGTAATGCTGGTTCTCACTGCCTCCTGGAACCCTTTCAAATGCCCCAGACAATTTGGCCCTCTCTGCTTTCCTGCGGACTGCATCCTCAAAAGCACCTTTTTTCGCTTTCGGCAGCCTCCGGAGCAAAAAAGACAAACGTCCAGCTTTTGCTGCCACAGCAAAGGTGCCAGCGGGGAAAAGTAATGCTGGTTCTAACTGTCTCCTGGAACCTCTTCAAATGCCCCAGACAATTTGGCCCTCTCTGCTTTCCTGCGGACTCCATCCACAAAAGCACCTGTTTTCGCTTTCGGCAGCCTCCGGAGCAAAAAAGACAAACGTCCAGCTTTTGCTGCCACAGCAAAGGTGCCAGCGGGGAAAAGTAATGCTGGTTCTAACTGTCTCCTGGAACCTCTTCAAATGCCCCAGACAATTTGGCCCTCTCTGCTTTCCTGCGGACTCCATCCTCAAAAGCACCTGTTTTCGCTTTCGGCAGCCTCCGGAGCAAAAAAGAAAAACGTCCAGCTTTTGCTGCCACAGCAAAGGTGCCAGCGGGGAAAAGTAATGCTGCTTCTCACTGTCTCCTGGAACCCTTTCAAAAGCCCCAGACAATTTGGCCCTCTCTGCTTTCCTGCGGACTCCATCCTCTAAAGCACCTGTTTTCGCTTTCGGCAGCCTCCGGAGCAAAAAAAACAAACGTCCAGCTTTTGCTGCCACAGCAAAGGTGCCAGCGGGGAAAAGTAATGCTGGTTCTCACTGCCTCCTGGAACTCTTTCAAATGCCAAAGAAAATTTGACCCTCTCTGCTTTCCTGCGGACTGCATCCTCAAAAGCACCTGTTTTCGCTTTCGGCAGCCTCCGGAGCAAAAAAGACAAACGTCCAGCTTTTGCTGCCACAGCAAAGGTGCCAGCGGGGAAAAGTAATGCTGGTTCTAACTGTCTCCTGGAACCCTTTCAAATGCCCCAGACAATTTGGCCCTCTCTGCTTTCCTGCGGACTCCATCCACAAAAGCACCTGTTTTCGCTTTCGGCAGCCTCCGGAGCAAAAAAGACAAACGTCCAGCTTTTGCTGCCACAGCAAAGGTGCCAGCGGGGAAAAGTAATGCTGGTTCTCACTGCCTCCTGGAACCCTTTCAAATGCCCCAGACAATTTGGCCCTCTCTGCTTTCCTGCGGACTCCATCCTCAAAAGCACCTTTTTTCGCTTTCGGCATTCTCCGGAGCAAAAAAGACAAACGTCCAGCTTTTGCTGCCACAGCAAAGGTGCCAGCAGGGAAAAGTGATGCTGGTCCTCACTGCCTCCTGGAACTCTTTCAAATGCCCCAGACAATTTGGCCCTCTCTGCTTTCCTGCGGACTCCATCCTCAAAAGCACCTTTTTTCGCTTTCGGCATGCTCCGGATCAAAAAAGACAAACGTCCAGCTTTTGCTGCCACAGCTAAGGTGCCAGCAGGGAAAAGTAATGCTGGTCCTCACTGCCTCCTGGTACCTCTTCAAATGCCCCAGACAATTTGGCCCTCTCTGCTTTCCTGCGGACTCCATCCTCAAAAGCACCTGTTTTCACTTTCGGCAGCCTCCGGAGCAAAAAAGACAAACGTCCAGCTTTTGCTGCCACAGCAAAGGTGCCAGCGGGGAAAAGTAATGCTGCTTCTCACTGTCTCCTGGAACTCTTTCAAATGCCACAGAAAATTTGGCCCTCTCTGCTTTCCTGCGGACTCCATCCTCAAAAGCACCTGTTTTCGCTTTCGGCAGCCTCCGGAGCAAAAAAGACAAACGTCCAGCTTTTGCTGCCACAGCAAAGGTGCCAGCGGGGAAAAGTAATGCTGCTTCTCACTGTCTCCTGGAACCCTTTCAAATGCCCCAGACAATTTGGCCCTCTCTGCTTTCCTGCGGACTCCATGCTCAAAAGCACCTGTTTTCGCTTTCGGCAGCCTCCGGAGCAAAAAAGACAAACGTCCAGCTTTTGCTGCCACAGCAAAGGTGCCAGCGGGGAAAAGTAATGCTGCTTCTCACTGTCTCCTGGAACCCTTTCAAATGCCCCAGACAATTTGGCCCTCTCTGCTTTCCTGCGGACTCCATCCTCAAAAGCACCTGTTTTCGCTTTCGGCAACCTCCGGAGCAAAAAAAACAAACGTCCAGCTTTTGCTGCCACAGCAAAGGTGCCAGCGGGGAAAAGTAATGCTGGTTCTCACTGCCTCCTGGAACTCTTTCAAATGCCACAGAAAATTTGGCCCTCTCTGCTTTCTTGCGGACTGCATCCTCAAAAGCACCTGTTTTCGCTTTCGGCAGCCTCCGGAGCAAAAAAGAAAAACGTCCAGCTTTTGCTGCCACAGCAAAGGTGCCAGCGGGGAAAAGTAATGCTGGTTCTCACTGTCTCCTGGAACCCTTTCAAATGCCCCAGACAATTTGGCCCTCTCTGCTTTCCTGCGGACTCCATCCTCAAAAGCACCTGTTTTCGCTTTCGGCAGCCTCCGGATCAAAAAAGACAAACGTCCAGCTTTTCCTGCCACAGCAAAGGTGCCAGCAGGGAAAAGTGATGCTGGTCCTCACTGCCTCCTGGTACCTCTTCAAATGCCCCAGACAATTTGGCCCTCTCTGCTTTCCTGCGGACTCCATCCACAAAAGCACCTGTTTTCGCTTTCGGCAGCCTCCGGAGCAAAAAAGACAAAAGTCCAGCTTTTGCTGCCACAGCAAAGGTGCCAGCGGGGAAAAGTAATGCTGGTTCTCACTGTCTCCTGGAACCCTTTCAAATGCCCCAGACAATTTGGCCCTCTCTGCTTTCCTGCGGACTGCATCCTCAAAAGCACCTGTTTTCGCTTTCGGCAGCCTCCGGAGCAAAAAAGACAAACGTCCAGCTTTTGCTGCCACAGCAAAGGTGCCAGCGGAGAAAAGTAATGCTGCTTCTCACTGTCTCCTGGAACCCTTTCAAATGCCCCAGACAATTTGGCCCTCTCTGCTTTCCTGCGGACTCCATCCTCAAAAGCACCTGTTTTCGCTTTCGGCAGCCTCCGGAGCAAAAAAGACAAACGTCCAGCTTTTGCTGCCACAGCAAAGGTGCCAGCGGGGAAAAGTAATGCTGCTTCTCACTGTCTCCTGGAACCCTTTCAAATGCCCCAGACAATTTGGCCCTCTCTGCTTTCCTGCGGACTCCATCCTCAAAAGCACCTGTTTTCGCTTTCGGCAGCCTCCGGAGCAAAAAAGACAAACGTCCAGCTTTTGCTGCCACAGCAAAGGTGCCAGCGGGGAAAAGTAATGCTGCTTCTCACTGTCTCCTGGAACCATTTCAAATGCCCCAGACAATTTGGCCCTCTCTGCTTTCCTGCGGACTCCATCCTCAAAAGCACCTGTTTTCGCTTTCGGCAACCTCCGGAGCAAAAAAAACAAACGTCCAGCTTTTGCTGCCACAGCAAAAGTGCCAGCGGGGAAAAGTAATGCTGGTTCTCACTGCCTCCTGGAACTCTTTCAAATGCCACAGAAAATTTGGCCCTCTCTGCTTTCTTGCGGACTGCATCCTCAAAAGCACCTGTTTTCGCTTTCGGCAGCCTCCGGAGCAAAAAAGAAAAACGTCCAGCTTTTGCTGCCACAGCAAAGGTGCCAGCAGGGAAAAGTAATGCTGGTTCTCACTGTCTCCTGGAACCCTTTCAAATGCCCCAGACAATTTGGCCCTCTCTGCTTTCCTGCGGACTCCATCCTCAAAAGCACCTGTTTTCGCTTTCGGCAGCCTCCGGATCAAAAAAGACAAATGTCCAGCTTTTCCTGCCACAGCAAAGGTGCCAGCAGGGAAAAGTGATGCTGGTCCTCACTGCCTCCTGGTACCTCTTCAAATGCCCCAGACAATTTGGCCCTCTCTGCTTTCCTGCGGACTCCATCCTCAAAAGCACCTGTTTTCGCTTTCGGCAGCCTCCGGAGCAAAAAAGACAAAAGTCCAGCTTTTGCTGCCACAGCAAAGGTGCCAGCGGGGAAAAGTAATGCTGGTTCTCACTGTCTCCTGGAACCCTTTCAAATGCCCCAGACAATTTGGCCCTCTCTGCTTTCCTGCGGACTCCATCCTCAAAAGCACCTGTTTTCGCTTTCGGCAGCCTCCGGAGCAAAAAAGACAAACGTCCAGCTTTTGCTGCCACAGCAAAGGTGCCAGCGGGGAAAAGTAATGCTGCTTCTCACTGTCTCCTGGAACCCTTTCAAATGCCCCAGACAATTTGGCCCTCTCTGCTTTCCTGCGGACTCCATCCTCAAAAGCACCTGTTTTCGCTTTTGGCAACATCCGGAGCAAAAAAGACAAACGTCCAGCTTTTGCTGCCACAGCAAAGGTGCCAGCGGGGAAAAGTAATGCTGGTTCTCACTGCCTCCTGGAACTCTTTCAAATGCCACAGACAATTTGGCCCTCTCTGCTTTCCTGCGGACTCCATCCTCAAAAGCATCTTTTTTCAATTTCGGCGCCCTCCGGTGGTAAAAAGACAAACGTCCAGCTTTTGCTGCCACAGCAAAGGTGCCAGCGGGGAAAAGTAATGCTGGTTCTCACTGCCTCCTGGAACCTCTTCAAATGCCCCACACAATTTGGCCCTCTCTGCTTTCCTGCGGACTCTAGCCTCAAAAGCACCTTTTTTCACTTTCGGCGCTTTCCGTAGGAAAAAAGACAAACGTCCAGCTTTTGCTGCCACAGCAAAGGTGCCAGCAGGGAAAAGTAATGCTGGTCCTCACTGCCTCCTGGTACCTCTTCAAATGCCCCAGACAATTTGGCCCTCTCTGCTTTCCTGCGGACTCCATCCTCAAAAGCACCTGTTTTCGCTTTCGGCAGCCTCCGGAGCAAAAAAGACAAACGTCCAGCTTTTGCTGCCACAGCAAAGGTGCCAGCGGGGAAAAGTAATGCTGCTTCTCACTGTCTCCTGGAACCCTTTCAAATGCCCCAGACAATTTGGCCCTCTCTGCTTTCCTGCGGACTGCATCCTCAAAAGCACCTTTTTTCGCTTTCGGCAGCCTCCGGAGCAAAAAAGACAAACGTCCAGCTTTTGCTGCCACAGCAAAGGTGCCAGCGGGGAAAAGTAATGCTGCTTCTCACTGTCTCCTGGAACCCTTTCAAATGCCCCAGACAATTTGGCCCTCTCTGCTTTCCTGCGGACTCCATCCTCAAAAGCACCTGTTTTCGCTTTCGGCAGCCTCCGGAGCAAAAAAGACAAACGTCCAGCTTTTGCTGCCACAGCAAAGGTGCCAGCGGGGAAAAGTAATGCTGCTTCTCACTGTCTCCTGGAACCCTTTCAAATGCCCCAGACAATTTGGCCCTCTCTGCTTTCCTGCGGACTCCATCCTCAAAAGCACCTGTTTTCGCTTTCGGCAGCCTCCGGAGCAAAAAAAACAAACGTCCAGCTTTTGCTGCCACAGCAAAGGTGCCAGCGGGGAAAAGTAATGCTGGTTCTCACTGCCTCCTGGAACCCTTTCAAATGCCACAGAAAATTTGGCCCTCTCTGCTTTCTTGCGGACTCTATCCTCAAAAGCACCTTTTTTCGCTTTCGGCAGCCTCCGGATCAAAAAAGACAAACGTCCAGCTTTTCCTGCCACAGCAAAGGTGCCAGCAGGGAAAAGTGATGCTGGTCCTCACTGCCTCCTGGTACCTCTTCAAATGCCCCAGACAATTTGGCCCTCTCTGCTTTCCTGCGGACTCCATCCACAAAAGCACCTGTTTTCGCTTTCGGCAGCCTCCGGAGCAAAAAAGACAAACGTCCAGCTTTTGCTGCCACAGCAAAGGTGCCAGCAGGGAAAAGTAATGCTGGTTCTCACTGTCTCCTGGAACCCTTTCAAATGCCCCAGACAATTTGGCCCTCTCTGCTTTCCTGCGGACTGCATCCTCAAAAGCACCTGTTTTCGCTTTCGGCAACCTCAGGAGCAAAAAAGACAAACGTCCAGCTTTTGCTGCCACAGCAAAGGTGCCAGCGGGGAAAAGTAATGCTGGTTCTCACTGCCTCCTGGAACTCTTTCAAATGCCACAGACAATTTGGCCCTCTCTGCTTTCCTGCGGACTCCATCCTCAAAAGCATCTTTTTTCAATTTCGGCGCCCTCCGGTGGTAAAAAGACAAACGTCCAGCTTTTGCTGCCACAGCAAAGGTGCCAGCGGGGAAAAGTAATGCTGGTTCTCACTGCCTCCTGGAACCTCTTCAAATGCCCCACACAATTTGGCCCTCTCTGCTTTCCTGCGGACTCTAGCCTCAAAAGCACCTTTTTTCACTTTCGGCGCTTTCCGTAGGAAAAAAGACAAACGTCCAGCTTTTGCTGCCACAGCAAAGGTGCCAGCAGGGAAAAGTAATGCTGGTCCTCACTGCCTCCTGGTACCTCTTCAAATGCCCCAGACAATTTGGCCCTCTCTGCTTTCCTGCGGACTCCATCCACAAAAGCACCTGTTTTCGCTTTCGGCAGCCTCCGGAGCAAAAAAGACAAACGTCCAGCTTTTGCTGCCACAGCAAAGGTGCCAGCGGGGAAAAGTAATGCTGCTTCTCACTGTCTCCTGGAACCCTTTCAAATGCCCCAGACAATTTGGCCCTCTCTGCTTTCCTGCGGACTCCATCCTCAAAAGCACCTGTTTTCGCTTTCGGCAGCCTCCGGAGCAAAAAAGACAAAAGTCCAGCTTTTGCTGCCACAGCAAAGGTGCCAGCGGGGAAAAGTAATGCTGCTTCTCACTGTCTCCTGGAACCCTTTCAAATGCCCCAGACAATTTGGCCCTCTCTGCTTTCCTGCGGACTCCATCCTCAAAAGCACCTGTTTTCGCTTTCGGCAGCCTCCGGAGCAAAAAAGACAAACGTCCAGCTTTTGCTGCCACAGCAAAGGTGCCAGCGGGGAAAAGTAATGTTGCTTCTAACTGTCTCCTGGAACCCTTTCAAATGCCCCAGACAATTTGGCCCTCTCTGCTTTCCTGCGGACTGCATCCTCAAAAGCACCTTTTTTCGCTTTCGGCAGCCTCCGGAGCAAAAAAGACAAACGTCCAGCTTTTGCTGCCACAGCAAAGGTGCCAGCGGGGAAAAGTAATGCTGGTTCTAACTGTCTCCTGGAACCCTTTCAAATGCCCCAGACAATTTGGCCCTCTCTGCTTTCCTGCGGACTCCATCCTCAAAAGCACCTGTTTTCGCTTTCGGCAGCCTCCGGAGCAAAAAAGACAAACGTCCAGCTTTTGCTGCCACAGCAAAGGTGCCAGCGGGGAAAAGTAATGCTGCTTCTCACTGTCTCCTGGAACCCTTTCAAATGCCCCAGACAATTTGGCCCTCTCTGCTTTCCTGCGGACTCCATCCTCTAAAGCACCTTTTTTCGCTTTCGGCAACCTCCGGAGCAAAAAAGACAAACGTCCAGCTTTTGCTGCCACAGCAAAGGTGCCAGCGGGGAAAAGTAATGCTGGTTCTCACTGCCTCCTGGAACCCTCTCAAATGCCCCAGACAATTTGGCCCTCTCTGCTTTCCTGCGGACTCCATCCTCAAAAGCACCTTTTTTCGCTTTCGTCAACCTCTGCAGCAAAAAAGACAAACGTCCAGCTTTTGCTGCCACAGCAAAGGTGCCAGCGGGGAAAAGTAATGCTGGTTCTCACTGCCTCCTGGAACCCTTTCAAATGCCCCAGACAATTTGGCCCTCTCTGCTTTCCTGCGGACTCCATCCTCAAAAGCACCTGTTTTCGCTTTCGGCAACCTCCGGAGCAAAAAAAACAAACGTCCAGCTTTTGCTGCCACAGCAAAGGTGCCAGCGGGGAAAAGTAATGCTGGTTCTCACTGCCTCCTGGAACTCTTTCAAATGCCCCAGACAATTTGGCCCTCTCTGCTTTCCTGCGGACTCCATCCTCAAAAGCACCTGTTTTCGCTTTCGGCAGCCTCCGGAGCAAAAAAGACAAACGTCCAGCTTTTGCTGCCACAGCAAAGGTGCCAGCGGGGAAAAGTAATGCTGGTTCTAACTGTCTCCTGGAACCTCTTCAAATGCCCCAGACAATTTGGCCCTCTCTGCTTTCCTGCGGACTCCATCCACAAAAGCACCTGTTTTCGCTTTCGGCAGCCTCCGGAGCAAAAAAGACAAACGTCCAGCTTTTGCTGCCACAGCAAAGGTGCCAGCGGGGAAAAGTAATGCTGGTTCTAACTGTCTCCTGGAACCTCTTCAAATGCCCCAGACAATTTGGCCCTCTCTGCTTTCCTGCGGACTCCATCCTCAAAAGCACCTGTTTTCGCTTTCGGCAGCCTCCGGAGTAAAAAAGAAAAACGTCCAGCTTTTGCTGCCACAGCAAAGGTGCCAGCGGGGAAAAGTAATGCTGCTTCTCACTGTCTCCTGGAACCCTTTCAAAAGCCCCAGACAATTTGGCCCTCTCTGCTTTCCTGCGGACTCCATCCTCAAAAGCACCTGTTTTCGCTTTCGGCAGCCTCCGGAGCAAAAAAAACAAACGTCCAGCTTTTGCTGCCACAGCAAAGGTGCCAGCGGGGAAAAGTAATGCTGGTTCTCACTGCCTCCTGGAACTCTTTCAAATGCCAAAGAAAATTTGGCCCTCTCTGCTTTCCTGCGGACTGCATCCTCAAAAGCACCTGTTTTCGCTTTCGGCAGCCTCCGGAGCAAAAAAGACAAACGTCCAGCTTTTGCTGCCACAGCAAAGGTGCCAGCGGGGAAAAGTAATGCTGGTTCTAACTGTCTCCTGGAACCCTTTCAAATGCCCCAGACAATTTGGCCCTCTCTGCTTTCCTGCGGACTCCATCCACAAAAGCACCTGTTTTCGCTTTCGGCAACCTCCGGAGCAAAAAAAACAAACGTCCAGCTTTTGCTGCCACAGCAAAGGTGCCAGCGGGGAAAAGTAATGCTGGTTCTCACTGTCTCCTGGAACCCTTTCAAATGCCCCAGACAATTTGGCCCTCTCTGCTTTCCTGCGGACTCCATCCTCAAAAGCACCTGTTTTCGCTTTCGGCAACCTCCGGAGCAAAAAAAACAAACGTCCAGCTTTTGCTGCCACAGCAAAGGTGCCAGCGGGGAAAAGTAATGTTGGTTCTCACTGCTTCCTGGAACTCTTTCAAATGCCACAGAAAATTTGGCCCTCTCTGCTTTCCTGCGGACTCCATCCACAAAAGCACCTTTTTTCGCTTTCGGCAGCCTCCGGAGCAAAAAAGACAAACGTCCAGCTTTTGCTGCCACAGCAAAGGTGCCAGCAGGGAAAAGTAATGCTGGTTCTAACTGTCTCCTGGAACCTCTTCAAATGCCCCAGACAATTTGGCCCTCTCTGCTTTCCTGCGGACTCCATCCACAAAAGCACCTGTTTTAGCTTTCGGCAGCCTCCGGAGCAAAAAAGAGAAACCTCCAGCTTTTGCTGCCACAGCAAAGGTCCCAGCGGGGAAAAGTAATGCTGGTTCTCACTGTCTCCTGGAACCCTTTCAAATGCCCCAGACAATTTGGCCCTCTCTGCTTTCCTGCGGACTCCATCCTCAAAAGCACCTTTTTTCGCTTTCGGCATTCTCCGGAGCAAAAAAGACAAACGTCCAGCTTTTGCTGCCACAGCAAAGGTGCCAGCAGGGAAAAGTGATGCTGGTCCTCACTGCCTCGTGGAACTCTTTCAAATGCCCCAGACAATTTGGCCCTCTCTGCTTTCCTGCGGACTCCATCCTCAAAAGCACCTTTTTTCGCTTTCGGCAGCCTCCGGAGCAAAAAAGACAAACGTCCAGCTTTTGCTGCCACAGCAAAGGTGCCAGCAGGGAAAAGTAATGCTGGTCCTCACTGCCTCCTGGTACCTCTTCAAATGCCCCAGACAATTTGGCCCTCTCTGCTTTCCTGCGGACTCCATTCTCAAAAGCACCTGTTTTCGCTTTCGGCAGCCTCCGGAGCAAAAAAGACAAACGTCCAGCTTTTGCTGCCACAGCAAAGGTGCCAGCGGGGAAAAGTAATGCTGCTTCTCACTGTCTCCTGGAACTCTTTCAAATGCCACAGAAAATTTGGCCCTCTCTGCTTTCCTGCGGACTCCATCCTCAAAAGCACCTGTTTTCGCTTTCGGCAGCCTCCGGAGCAAAAAAGACAAACGTCCAGCTTTTGCTGCCACAGCAAAGGTGCCAGCGGGGAAAAGTAATGTTGCTTCTAACTGTCTCCTGGAACCCTTTCAAATGCCCCAGACAATTTGGCCCTCTCTGCTTTCCTGCGGACTCCATCCTCAAAAGCACCTGTTTTCGCTTTCGGCAACCTCCGGAGCAAAAAAAACAAACGTCCAGCTTTTGCTGCCACAGCAAAGGTGCCAGCGGGGAAAAGTAATGCTGGTTCTCACTGCCTCCTGGAACTCTTTCAAATGCCACAGACAATTTGGCCCTCTCTGCTTTCCTGCGGACTGCATCCTCAAAAGCACCTTTTTTCGCTTTCGGCAGCCTCCGGAGCAAAAAAGACAAACGTCCAGCTTTTGCTGCCACAGCAAAGGTGCCAGCGGGGAAAAGTAATGCTGGTTCTAACTGTCTCCTGGAACCTCTTCAAATGCCCCAGACAATTTGGCCCTCTCTGCTTTCCTGCGGACTCCATCCACAAAAGCACCTGTTTTCGCTTTCGGCAGCCTCCGGAGCAAAAAAGACAAACGTCCAGCTTTTGCTGCCACAGCAAAGGTGCCAGCGGGGAAAAGTAATGCTGCTTCTCACTGTCTCCTGGAACCCTTTCAAATGCCACAGACAATTTGGCCCTCTCTGCTTTCCTGCGGACTCCATCCTCAAAAGCACCTGTTTTCGCTTTCGGCAGCCTCCGGAGCAAAAAAGACAAACGTCCAGCTTTTGCTGCCACAGCAAAGGTGCCAGCGGGGAAAAGTAATGTTGCTTCTAACTGTCTCCTGGAACCCTTTCAAATGCCACAGACAATGTGGCCCTCTCTGCTTTCCTGCGGACTCCATCCTCAAAAGCACCTGTTTTCGCTTTCGGCAACCTCCGGAGCAAAAAAAACAAACGTCCAGCTTTTGCTGCCACAGCAAAGGTGCCAGCGGGGAAAAGTAATGTTGGTTCTCACTGCCTCCTGGAACTCTTTCAAATGCCACAGAAAATTTGGCCCTCTCTGCTTTCCTGCGGACTCCATCCTCAAAAGCACCTGTTTTCGCTTTCGGCAGCCTCCGGAGCAAAAAAGACAAACGTCCAGCTTTTGCTGCCACAGCAAAGGTGCCAGCGGGGAAAAGTAATGCTGGTTCTAACTGTCTCCTGGAACCTCTTCAAATGCCCCAGACAATTTGGCCCTCTCTGCTTTCCTGCGGACTCCATCCACAAAAGCACCTGTTTTCGCTTTCGGCAGCCTCCGGAGCAAAAAAGACAAACGTCCAGTTTTTGCTGCCACAGCAAAGGTGCCAGCGGGCAAAAGTAATGCTGGTTCTCACTGCCTCCTGGAACCCTTTCAAATGCCCCAGACAATTTGGCCCTCTCTGCTTTCCTGCGGACTCCATCCTCAAAAGCACCTGTTTTCGCTTTCGGCAGCCTCCGGAGCAAAAAAGACAAACGTCCAGCTTTTGCTGCCACAGCAAAGGTGCCAGCGGGGAAAAGTAATGCTGGTTCTAACTGTCTCCTGGAACCTCTTCAAATGCCACAGACAATTTGGCCCTCTCTGCTTTCCTGCGGACTCCATCCACAAAAGCACCTGTTTTCGCTTTCGGCAGCCTCCGGAGCAAAAAAGAAAAACGTCCAGCTTTTGCTGCCACAGCAAAGGTGCCAGCGGGGAAAAGTAATGCTGCTTCTCACTGTCTCCTGGAACCCTTTTAAATGCCCCAGACAATTTGGCCCTCTCTGCTTTCCTGCGGACTCCATCCTCAAAAGCACCTGTTTTCGCTTTCGGCAGCCTCCGGAGCAAAAAAAACAAACGTCCAGCTTTTGCTGCCACAGCAAAGGTGCCAGCGGGGAAAAGTAATGCTGGTTCTCACTGCCTCCTGGAACTCTTTCAAATGCCAAAGAAAATTTGGCCCTCTCTGCTTTCCTGCGGACTGCATCCTCAAAAGCACCTGTTTTCGCTTTCGGCAGCCTCCGGAGCAAAAAAGACAAACGTCCAGCTTTTGCTGCCACAGCAAAGGTGCCAGCGGGGAAAAGTAATGCTGGTTCTAACTGTCTCCTGGAACCTCTTCAAATGCCCCAGACAATTTGGCCCTCTCTGCTTTCCTGCGGACTCCATCCACAAAAGCACCTGTTTTCGCTTTCGGCAGCCTCCGGAGCAAAAAAGACAAACGTCCAGCTTTTGCTGCCACAGCAAAGGTGCCAGCGGGGAAAAGTAATGCTGCTTCTCACTGTCTCCTGGAACTCTTTCAAATGCCACAGAAAATTTGGCCCTCTCTGCTTTCCTGTGGACTGCATCCTCAAAAGCACCTTTTTTCGCTTTCGGCAGCCTCCGGAGCAAAAAAGACAAACGTCCAGCTTTTGCTGCCACAGCAAAGGTGCCAGCGGGGAAAAGTAATGCTGGTTCTCACTGTCTCCTGGAACCCTTTCAAATGCCACAGACAATTTGGCCCTCTCTGCTTTCCTGCGGACTCCATCCTCAAAAGCACCTGTTTTCGCTTTCGGCAGCCTCCGGAGCAAAAAAGACAAACGTCCAGCTTTTGCTGCCACAGCAAAGGTGCCAGCGGGGAAAAGTAATGTTGCTTCTAACTGTCTCCTGGAACCCTTTCAAATGCCACAGACAATGTGGCCCTCTCTGCTTTCCTGCGGACTCCATCCTCAAAAGCACCTGTTTTCGCTTTCGGCAACCTCCGGAGCAAAAAAAACAAACGTCCAGCTTTTGCTGCCACAGCAAAGGTGCCAGCGGGGAAAAGTAATGTTGGTTCTCACTGCCTCCTGGAACTCTTTCAAATGCCACAGAAAATTTGGCCCTCTCTGCTTTCCTGCGGACTCCATCCTCAAAAGCACCTTTTTTCGCTTTCGGCAGCCTCCGGAGCAAAAAAGACAAACGTCCAGCTTTTGCTGCCACAGCAAAGGTGCCAGCGGGGAAAAGTAATGCTGGTTCTAACTGTCTCCTGGAACCTCTTCAAATGCCCCAGACAATTTGGCCCTCTCTGCTTTCCTGCGGACTCCATCCACAAAAGCACCTGTTTTCGCTTTCGGCAGCCTCCGGAGCAAAGAAGACAAACGTCCAGTTTTTGCTGCCACAGCAAAGGTGCCAGCGGGCAAAAGTAATGCTGGTTCTCACTGCCTCCTGGAACCCTTTCAAATGCCCCAGACAATTTGGCCCTCTCTGCTTTCCTGCGGACTCCATCCTCAAAAGCACCTGTTTTCGCTTTCGGCAGCCTCCGGAGCAAAAAAGACAAACGTCCAGCTTTTGCTGCCACAGCAAAGGTGCCAGCGGGGAAAAGTAATGCTGGTTCTCACTGCCTCCTGAAACCCTTTCAAATGCCCCAGACAATTTGGCCCTCTCTGCTTTCCTGCGGACTCCATCCTCAAAAGCACCTTTTTTCGCTTTCGGCATTCTCCGGAGCAAAAAAGACAAACGTCCAGCTTTTGCTGCCACAGCAAAGGTGCCAGCAGGGAAAAGTGATGCTGGTCCTCACTGCCTCCTGGAACTCTTTCAAATGCCCCAGACAATTTGGCCCTCTCTGCTTTCCTGCGGACTCCATCCTCAAAAGCACCTTTTTTCGCTTTCGGCAACCTCTGCAGCAAAAAAGACAAACGTCCAGCTTTTGCTGCCACAGCAAAGGTGCCAGCGGGGAAAAGTAATGCTGGTTCTCACTGCCTCCGGGAACCCTTTCAAATGCCCCAGAGAATTTGGCCCTCTCTGCTTTCCTGCGGACTCCATCCTCAAAAGCACCTTTTTTCGCTTTCGGCATTCTCCGGATCAAAAAAGACAAACGTCCAGCTTTTGCTGCCACAGCAAAGGTGCCAGCAGGGAAAAGTGATGCTGGTCCTCACTGCCTCCTGGTACCTCTTCAAATGCCCCAGACAATTTGGCCCTCTCTGCTTTCCTGCGGACTCCATCCACAAAAGCACCTGTTTTCGCTTTCGGCAGCCTCCGGAGCAAAAAAAACAAACGTCCAGCTTTTGCTGCCACAGCAAAGGTGCCAGCGGGGAAAAGTAATGCTGCTTCTCACTGTCTCCTGGAACCCTTTCAAATGCCACAGACAATTTGGCCCTCTCTGCTTTCCTGCGGACTCCATCCTCAAAAGCACCTGTTTTCGCTTTCGGCAGCCTCCGGAGCAAAAAAAACAAACGTCCAGCTTTTGCTGCCACAGCAAACGTGCCAGCGGGGAAAAGTAATGCTGGTTCTCACTGTCTCCTGGAACCTTTTCAAATGCTCCAGACAATTTGGCCCTCTCTGCTTTCCTGCGGACTCCATCGTCAAAAGCACCTGTTTTCGCTTTCGGCAGCCTCCGGAGCAAAAAAGACAAACGTCCAACTTTTGCTGCCACAGCAAAGGTGCCAGCGGGGAAAAGTAATGTTGCTTCTCACTGTCTCCTGGAACCCTTTCAAATGCCACAGACAATTTGGCCCTCTCTGCTTTCCTGCGGACTCCATCCTCAAAAGCACCTGTTTTCGCTTTCGGCAGCCTCCGGAGCAAAAAAGACAAACGTCCAGGTTTTGCTGCCACAGCAAAGGTGCCAGCGGGGAAAAGTGATGCTGGTCCTCACTGCCTCCCGGTACCTCTTCAAATGCCCCAGACAATTTGGCCCTCTCTGCTTTCCTGCGGACTCCATCCACAAAAGCACCTGTTTTCGCTTTCGGCAGCCTCCGGAGCAAAAAAGACAAACGTCCAGCTTTTGCTGCCACAGCAAAGGTGCCAGCGGGGAAAAGTACTGCTGGTTCTCACTGTCTCCTGGAACCCTTTCAAATGCCCCAGACAATTTGGCCCTCTCTGCTTTCCTGCGGACTCCGTCCTCAAAAGCACCTGTTTTCGCTTTCGGCAGCCTCCGGAGCAAAAAAGACAAACGTCCAGCTTTTGCTGCCACAGCAAAGGTGCCAGCGGGGAAAAGCAATGTTGCTTCTAACTATCTCCTGGAACCCTTTCAAATGCCACAGACAATTTGGCCCTCTCTGCTTTCCTGCGGACTCCATCCTCAAAAGCACCTGTTTTCGCTTTCGGCAGCCTCCGGAGCAAAAAAAACAAACGTCCAGCTTTTGCTGCCACAGCAAAGGTGCCAGCGGGGAAAAGTAATGCTGGTTCTCACTGTCTCCTGGAACCCTTTCAAATGCCCCAGACAATTTGGCCCTCTCTGCTTTCCTGCGGACTCCATCCTCAAAAGCACCTTTTTTCGCTTTCGGCATTCTCCGGAGCAAAAAAGACAAACGTCCAGCTTTTGCTGCCACAGCAAAGGTGCCAGCAGGGAAAAGTGATGCTGGTCCTCACTGCCTCCTGGAACTCTTTCAAATGCCCCAGACAATTTGGCCCTCTCTGCTTTCCTGCGGACTCCATCCTCAAAAGCACCTTTTTTCGCTTTCGGCAACCTCTGCAGCAAAAAAGACAAACGTCCAGCTTTTGCTGCCACAGCAAAGGTGCCAGCGGGGAAAAGTAATGCTGGTTCTCACTGCCTCCGGGAACCCTTTCAAATGCCCCAGACAATTTGGCCCTCTCTGCTTTCCTGCGGACTCCATCCTCAAAAGCACCTTTTTTCGCTTTCGGCATTCTCCGGATCAAAAAAGACAAACGTCCAGCTTTTGCTGCCACAGCAAAGGTGCCAGCAGGGAAAAGTGATGCTGGTCCTCACTGCCTCCTGGTACCTCTTCAAATGCCCCAGACAATTTGGCCCTCTCTGCTTTCCTGCGGACTCCATCCACAAAAGCACCTGTTTTCGCTTTCGGCAGCCTCCGGAGCAAAAAAAACAAACGTCCAGCTTTTGCTGCCACAGCAAAGGTGCCAGCGGGGAAAAGTAATGCTGCTTCTCACTGTCTCCTGGAACCCTTTCAAATGCCACAGACAATTTGGCCCTCTCTGCTTTCCTGCGGACTCCATCCTCAAAAGCACCTGTTTTCGCTTTCGGCAGCCTCCGGAGCAAAAAAAACAAACGTCCAGCTTTTGCTGCCACAGCAAACGTGCCAGCGGGGAAAAGTAATGCTGGTTCTCACTGTCTCCTGGAACCTTTTCAAATGCTCCAGACAATTTGGCCCTCTCTGCTTTCCTGCGGACTCCATCGTCAAAAGCACCTGTTTTCGCTTTCGGCAGCCTCCGGAGCAAAAAAGACAAACGTCCAACTTTTGCTGCCACAGCAAAGGTGCCAGCGGGGAAAAGTAATGTTGCTTCTCACTGTCTCCTGGAACCCTTTCAAATGCCACAGACAATTTGGCCCTCTCTGCTTTCCTGCGGACTCCATCCACAAAAGCACCTGTTTTCGCTTTCGGCAGCCTCCGGAGCAAAAAAGACAAACGTCCAGGTTTTGCTGCCACAGCAAAGGTGCCAGCGGGGAAAAGTGATGCTGGTCCTCACTGCCTCCCGGTACCTCTTCAAATGCCCCAGACAATTTGGCCCTCTCTGCTTTCCTGCGGACTCCATCCACAAAAGCACCTGTTTTCGCTTTCGGCAGCCTCCGGAGCAAAAAAGACAAACGTCCAGCTTTTGCTGCCACAGCAAAGGTGCCAGCGGGGAAAAGTAATGCTGGTTCTCACTGTCTCCTGGAACCCTTTCAAATGCCCCAGACAATTTGGCCCTCTCTGCTTTCCTGCGGACTCCGTCCTCAAAAGCACCTGTTTTCGCTTTCGGCAGCCTCCGGAGCAAAAAAGACAAACGTCCAGCTTTTGCTGCCACAGCAAAGGTGCCAGCGGGGAAAAGCAATGTTGCTTCTAACTATCTCCTGGAACCCTTTCAAATGCCACAGACAATTTGGCCCTCTCTGCTTTCCTGCGGACTCCATCCTCAAAAGCACCTGTTTTCGCTTTCGGCAGCCTCCGGAGCAAAAAAAACAAACGTCCAGCTTTTGCTGCCACAGCAAAGGTGCCAGCGGGGAAAAGTAATGCTGGTTCTCACTGTCTCCTGGAACCCTTTCAAATGCCCCAGACAATTTGGCCCTCTCTGCTTTCCTGCGGACTCCATCCTCAAAAGCACCTTTTTTCGCTTTCGGCATTCTCCGGAGCAAAAAAGACAAACGTCCAGCTTTTGCTGCCACAGCAAAGGTGCCAGCAGGGAAAAGTGATGCTGGTCCTCACTGCCTCCTGGAACTCTTTCAAATGCCCCAGACAATTTGGCCCTCTCTGCTTTCCTGCGGACTCCATCCTCAAAAGCACCTTTTTTCGCTTTCGGCAACCTCTGCAGCAAAAAAGACAAACGTCCAGCTTTTGCTGCCACAGCAAAGGTGCCAGCGGGGAAAAGTAATGCTGGTTCTCACTGCCTCCGGGAACCCTTTCAAATGCCCCAGACAATTTGGCCCTCTCTGCTTTCCTGCGGACTCCATCCTCAAAAGCACCTTTTTTCGCTTTCGGCATTCTCCGGATCAAAAAAGACAAACGTCCAGCTTTTGCTGCCACAGCAAAGGTGCCAGCAGGGAAAAGTGATGCTGGTCCTCACTGCCTCCTGGTACCTCTTCAAATGCCCCAGACAATTTGGCCCTCTCTGCTTTCCTGCGGACTCCATCCACAAAAGCACCTGTTTTCGCTTTCGGCAGCCTCCGGAGCAAAAAAAACAAACGTCCAGCTTTTGCTGCCACAGCAAAGGTGCCAGCGGGGAAAAGTAATGCTGCTTCTCACTGTCTCCTGGAACCCTTTCAAATGCCACAGACAATTTGGCCCTCTCTGCTTTCCTGCGGACTCCATCCTCAAAAGCACCTGTTTTCGCTTTCGGCAGCCTCCGGAGCAAAAAAAACAAACGTCCAGCTTTTGCTGCCACAGCAAACGTGCCAGCGGGGAAAAGTAATGCTGGTTCTCACTGTCTCCTGGAACCCTTTCAAATGCCCCAGACAATTTGGCCCTCTCTGCTTTCCTGCGGACTCCATCGTCAAAAGCACCTGTTTTCGCTTTCGGCAGCCTCCGGAGCAAAAAAGACAAACGTCCAACTTTTGCTGCCACAGCAAAGGTGCCAGCGGGGAAAAGTAATGTTGCTTCTCACTGTCTCCTGGAACCCTTTCAAATGCCACAGACAATTTGGCCCTCTCTGCTTTCCTGCGGACTCCATCCTCAAAAGCACCTGTTTTCGCTTTCGGCAGCCTCCGGAGCAAAAAAGACAAACGTCCAGGTTTTGCTGCCACAGCAAAGGTGCCAGCGGGGAAAAGTGATGCTGGTCCTCACTGCCTCCCGGTACCTCTTCAAATGCCCCAGACAATTTGGCCCTCTCTGCTTTCCTGCGGACTCCATCCACAAAAGCACCTGTTTTCGCTTTCGGCAGCCTCCGGAGCAAAAAAGACAAACGTCCAGCTTTTGCTGCCACAGCAAAGGTGCCAGCGGGGAAAAGTAATGCTGGTTCTCACTGTCTCCTGGAACCCTTTCAAATGCCCCAGACAATTTGGCCCTCTCTGCTTTCCTGCGGACTCCGTCCTCAAAAGCACCTGTTTTCGCTTTCGGCAGCCTCCGGAGCAAAAAAGACAAACGTCCAGCTTTTGCTGCCACAGCAAAGGTGCCAGCGGGGAAAAGCAATGTTGCTTCTAACTATCTCCTGGAACCCTTTCAAATGCCACAGACAATTTGGCCCTCTCTGCTTTCCTGCGGACTCCATCCTCAAAAGCACCTGTTTTCGCTTTCGGCAGCCTCCGGAGCAAAAAAAACAAACGTCCAGCTTTTGCTGCCACAGCAAAGGTGCCAGCGGGGAAAAGTAATGCTGGTTCTCACTGTCTCCTGGAACCCTTTCAAATGCCCCAGACAATTTGGCCCTCTCTGCTTTCCTGCGGACTCCATCCTCAAAAGCACCTGTTTTCGCTTTCGGCAGCCTCCGGAGCAAAAAAGACAAACGTCCAGCTTTTGCTGCCACAGCAAAGGTGCCAGCGGGGAAAAGTAATGTTGCTTCTCACTGCCTCCTGGAACTCTTTCAAATGCCCCAGACAATTTGGCCCTCTCTGCTTTCCTGCGGACTGCATCCTCAAAAGCACCTTTTTTCGCTTTCGGCAGCCTCCGGAGCAAAAAAGACAAACGTCCAGCTTTTGCTGCCACAGCAAAGGTGCCAGCGGGGAAAAGTAATGCTGGTTCTAACTGTCTCCTGGAACCTCTTCAAATGCCCCAAACAATTTGGCCCTCTCTGCTTTCCTGCGGACTCCATCCACAAAAGCACCTGTTTTCGCTTTCGGCAGCCTCCGGAGCAAAAAAGACAAACGTCCAGCTTTTGCTGCCACAGCAAAGGTGCCAGCGGGGAAAAGTAATGCTGCTTCTCACTGTCTCCTGGAACCCTTTCAAATGCCCCAGACAATTTGGCCCTCTCTGCTTTCCTGCGGACTCCATCCTCAAAAGCACCTTTTTTCGCTTTCGGCAACCTCCGGAGCAAAAAAGACAAACGTCCAGCTTTTGCTGCCACAGCAAAGGTGCCAGCGGGAAAAAGTAATGCTGGTTCTCACTGCCTCCTGGAACCCTTTCAAATGCCCCAGACAATTTGGCCCTCTCTGCTTTCCTGCGGACTCCATCCTCAAAAGCACCTTTTTTCGCTTTCGGCAACCTCTGCAGCAAAAAAGACAAACGTCCAGCTTTTGCTGCCACAGCAAAGGTGCCAGCGGGGAAAAGTAATGCTGGTTCTCACTGCCTCCTGGAACCCTTTCAAATGCCCCAGACAATTTGGCCCTCTCTGCTTTCCTGCGGACTCCATCCTCAAAAGCACCTGTTTTCGCTTTCGGCAGCCTCCGGAGCAAAAAAGACAAACGTCCAGCTTTTGCTGCCACAGCAAAGGTGCCACCAGGGAAAAGTGATGCTGGTCCTCACTGCCTCCTGGTACCTCTGCAAATGCCCCAGACAATTTGGCCCTCTCTGCTTTCCTGCGGACTCCATCCTCAAAAGCACCTGTTTTCGCTTTCGGCAGCCTCCGGAGCAAAAAAAACAAACGTCCAGCTTTTGCTGCCACAGCAAACGTGCCAGCGGGGAAAAGTAATGCTGGTTCTCACTGTCTCCTGGAACCTTTTCAAATGCTCCAGACAATTTGGCCCTCTCTGCTTTCCTGCGGACTCCATCCTCAAAAGCACCTGTTTTCGCTTTCGGCAGCCTCCGGAGCAAAAAAGACAAACGTCCAACTTTTGCTGCCACAGCAAAGGTGCCAGCGGGGAAAAGTAATGTTGCTTCTCACTGTCTCCTGGAACCCTTTCAAATGCCACAGACAATTTGGCCCTCTCTGCTTTCCTGCGGACTCCATCCTCAAGAGCACCTGTTTTCGTTTTCGGCAGCCTCCGGAGCAAAAAAGACAAACGTCCAGCTTTTGCTGCCACAGCAAAGGTGCCAGCGGGGAAAAGCCATGTTGCTTCTAACTATCTCCTGGAACCCTTTCAAATGCCACAGACAATTTGGCCCTCTCTGCTTTCCTGCGGACTCCATCCTCAAAAGCACCTGTTTTCGCTTTCGGCAGCCTCCGGAGCAAAAAAAACAAACGTCCAGCTTTTGCTGCCACAGCAAAGGTGCCAGCGGGGAAAAGTAATGCTGGTTCTCACTGTCTCCTGGAACCCTTTCAAATGCCCCAGACAATTTGGCCCTCTCTGCTTTCCTGCGGACTCCATCCTCAAAAGCACCTGTTTTCGCTTTCGGCAGCCTCCGGAGCAAAAAAGACAAACGTCCAGATTTTGCTGCCACAGCAAAGGTGCCAGCGGGGAAAAGTAATGTTGCTTCTAACTGTCTCCTGGAACCCTTTCAAATGCCCCAGACAATTGGGCCCTCTCTGCTTTCCTGCGGACTCCATCCTGAAAAGCACCTTTTTTCGCTTTCGGCATTCTCCGGAGCAAAAAAGACAAACGTCCAGCTTTTGCTGCCACAGCAAAGGTGCCAGCGGGGAAAAGTAATGCTGCTTCTCACTGTCTCCTGGAACCCTTTCAAATGCCCCAGACAATTTGGCCCTCTCTGCTTTCCTGCGGACTCCATCCTCAAAAGCACCTGTTTTCGCTTTCGGCAGCCTCCGGAGCAAAAAAAACAAACGTCCAGCTTTTGCTGCCACAGCAAAGGTGCCAGCGGGGAAAAGTAATGCTGGTTCTCACTGCCTCCTGGAACTCTTTCAAATGCCACAGAAAATTTGGCCCTCTCTGCTTTCCTGCGGACTGCATCCTCAAAAGCACCTTTTTTCGCTTTCGGCAGCCTCCGGAGCAAAAAAGACAAACGTCCAGCTTTTGCTGCCACAGCAAAGGTGCCAGCGGGGAAAAGTAATGCTGGTTCTAACTGTCTCCTGGAACCTCTTCAAATGCCCCAAACAATTTGGCCCTCTCTGCTTTCCTGCGGACTCCATCCACAAAAGCACCTGTTTTCGCTTTCGGCAGCCTCCGGAGCAAAAAAGACAAACGTCCAGCTTTTGCTGCCACAGCAAAGGTGCCAGCGGGGAAAAGTAATGCTGCTTCTCACTGTCTCCTGGAACCCTTTCAAATGCCCCAGACAATTTGGCCCTCTCTGCTTTCCTGCGGACTCCATCCACAAAAGCACCTTTTTTCGCTTTCGGCAACCTCCGGAGCAAAAAAGACAAACGTCCAGCTTTTGCTGCCACAGCAAAGGTGCCAGCGGGAAAAAGTAATGCTGGTTCTCACTGCCTCCTGGAACCCTTTCAAATGCCCCAGACAATTTGGCCCTCTCTGCTTTCCTGCGGACTCCATCCTCAAAAGCACCTTTTTTCGCTTTCGGCAGCCTCCGGAGCAAAAAAGACAAACGTCCAGCTTTTGCTGCCACAGCAAAGGTGCCAGCGGGGAAAAGTAATGCTGCTTCTCACTGTCTCCTGGAACCCTTTCAAATGCCCCAGACAATTTGGCCCTCTCTGCTTTCCTGCGGACTCCATCCTCAAAAGCACCTGTTTTCGCTTTCGGCAGCCTCCGGAGCAAAAAAGACAAACGTCCAGCTTTTGCTGCCACAGCAAAGGTGCCAGCGGGGAAAAGTAATGTTGCTTCTAACTGTCTCCTGGAACCCTTTCAAATGCCCCAGACAATTTGGCCCTCTCTGCTTTCCTGCGGACTCCATCCTCAAAAGCACCTGTTTTCGCTTTCGGCAGCCTCCGGAGCAAAAAAGACAAACGTCCAGCTTTTGCTGCCACAGCAAAGGTGCCAGCGGGGAAAAGTAATGCTGCTTCTCACTGTCTCCTGGAACCCTTTCAAATGCCCCAGACAATTTGGCCCTCTCTGCTTTCCTGCGGACTCCATCCTCAAAAGCACCTGTTTTCGCTTTCGGCAACCTCCGGAGCAAAAAAAACAAACGTCCAGCTTTTGCTGCCACAGCAAAGGTGCCAGCGGGGAAAAGTAATGCTGGTTCTCACTGCCTCCTGGAACTCTTTCAAATGCCACAGACAATTTGGCCCTCTCTGCTTTCCTGCGGACTGCATCCTCAAAAGCACCTTTTTTCGCTTTCGGCAGCCTCCGGAGCAAAAAAGACAAACGTCCAGCTTTTGCTGCCACAGCAAAGGTGCCAGCAGGGAAAAGTAATGCTGGTTCTAACTGTCTCCTGGAACCTCTTCAAATGCCACAGACAATTTGGCCCTCTCTGCTTTCCTGCGGACTCCATCCTCAAAAGCACCTGTTTTCGCTTTCGGCAGCCTCCGGAGCAAAAAAGACAAACGTCCAGCTTTTGCTGCCACAGCAAAGGTGCCAGCGGGGAAAAGTAATGTTGCTTCTAACTGTCTCCTGGAACCCTTTCAAATGCCCCAGACAATTTGGCCCTCTCTGCTTTCCTGCGGACTCCATCCTCAAAAGCACCTGTTTTCGCTTTCGGCAGCCTCCGGAGCAAAAAAGACAAACGTCCAGCTTTTGCTGCCACAGCAAAGGTGCCAGCGGGGAAAAGTAATGCTGCTTCTCACTGTCTCCTGGAACCCTTTCAAATGCCCCAGACAATTTGGCCCTCTCTGCTTTCCTGCGGACTCCATCCTCAAAAGCACCTGTTTTCGCTTTCGGCAACCTCCGGAGCAAAAAAAACAAACGTCCAGCTTTTGCTGCCACAGCAAAGGTGCCAGCGGGGAAAAGTAATGCTGGTTCTCACTGCCTCCTGGAACTCTTTCAAATGCCCCAGACAATTTGGCCCTCTCTGCTTTCCTGCGGACTGCATCCTCAAAAGCACCTTTTTTCGCTTTCGGCAGCCTCCGGAGCAAAAAAGACAAACGTCCAGCTTTTGCTGCCACAGCAAAGGTGCCAGCAGGGAAAAGTAATGCTGGTTCTAACTGTCTCCTGGAACCTCTTCAAATGCCACAGACAATTTGGCCCTCTCTGCTTTCCTGCGGACTCCATCCACAAAAGCACCTGTTTTCGCTTTCGGCAGCCTCCGGAGCAAAAAAGACAAACGTCCAGCTTTTGCTGCCACAGCAAAGGTGCCAGCGGGGAAAAGTAATGCTGGTTCTCACTGCCTCCTGGAACCCTTTCAAATGCCCCAGACAATTTGGCCCTCTCTGCTTTCCTGCGGACTCCATCCTCAAAAGCACCTGTTTTCGCTTTCGGCAGCCTCCGGAGCAAAAAAGACAAACGTCCAGCTTTTGCTGCCACAGCAAAGGTGCCACCAGGGAAAAGTGATGCTGGTCCTCACTGCCTCCTGGTACCTCTTCAAATGCCCCAGATAATTTGGCCCTCTCTGCTTTCCTGCGGACTCCATCCTCAAAAGCACCTGTTTTCGCTTTCGGCAGCCTCCGGAGCAAAAAAAACAAACGTCCAGCTTTTGCTGCCACAGCAAACGTGCCAGCGGGGAAAAGTAATGCTGGTTCTCACTGTCTCCTGGAACCTTTTCAAATGCTCCAGACAATTTGGCCCTCTCTGCTTTCCTGCGGACTCCATCGTCAAAAGCACCTGTTTTCGCTTTCGGCAGCCTCCGGAGCAAAAAAGACAAACGTCCAACTTTTGCTGCCACAGCAAAGGTGCCAGCGGGGAAAAGTAATGTTGCTTCTCACTGTCTCCTGGAACCCTTTCAAATGCCACAGACAATTTGGCCCTCTCTGCTTTCCTGCGGACTCCGTCCTCAAAAGCACCTGTTTTCGCTTTCGGCAGCCTCCGGAGCAAAAAAGACAAACGTCCAGCTTTTGCTGCCACAGCAAAGGTGCCAGCGGGGAAAAGCCATGTTGCTTCTAACTATCTCCTGGAACCCTTTCAAATGCCACAGACAATTTGGCCCTCTCTGCTTTCCTGCGGACTCCATCCTCAAAAGCACCTGTTTTCGCTTTCGGCAGCCTCCGGAGCAAAAAAAACAAACGTCCAGCTTTTGCTGCCACAGCAAAGGTGCCAGCGGGGAAAAGTAATGCTGGTTCTCACTGTCTCCTGGAACCCTTTCAAATGCCCCAGACAATTTGGCCCTCTCTGCTTTCCTGCGGACTCCATCCTCAAAAGCACCTGTTTTCGCTTTCGGCAGCCTCCGGAGCAAAAAAGACAAACGTCCAGCTTTTGCTGCCACAGCAAAGGTGCCAGCGGGGAAAAGTAATGTTGCTTCTAACTGTCTCCTGGAACCCTTTCAAATGCCCCAGACAATTTGGCCCTCTCTGCTTTCCTGCGGACTCCATCCTGAAAAGCACCTGTTTTCGCTTTCGGCATTCTCCGGAGCAAAAAAGACAAACGTCCAGCTTTTGCTGCCACAGCAAAGGTGCCAGCGGGGAAAAGTAATGCTGCTTCTCACTGTCTCCTGGAACCCTTTCAAATGCCCCAGACAATTTGGCCCTCTCTGCTTTCCTGCGGACTCCATCCTCAAAAGCACCTGTTTTCGCTTTCGGCAGCCTCCGGAGCAAAAAAAACAAACGTCCAGCTTTTGCTGCCACAGCAAAGGTGCCAGCGGGGAAAAGTAATGCTGGTTCTCACTGCCTCCTGGAACTCTTTCAAATGCCACAGAAAATTTGGCCCTCTCTGCTTTCCTGCGGACTGCATCCTCAAAAGCACCTTTTTTCGCTTTCGGCAGCCTCCGGAGCAAAAAAGACAAACGTCCAGCTTTTGCTGCCACAGCAAAGGTGCCAGCGGGGAAAAGTAATGCTGGTTCTAACTGTCTCCTGGAACCTCTTCAAATGCCCCAAACAATTTGGCCCTCTCTGCTTTCCTGCGGACTCCATCCACAAAAGCACCTGTTTTCGCTTTCGGCAGCCTCCGGAGCAAAAAAGACAAACGTCCAGCTTTTGCTGCCACAGCAAAGGTGCCAGCGGGGAAAAGTAATGCTGCTTCTCACTGTCTCCTGGAACCCTTTCAAATGCCCCAGACAATTTGGCCCTCTCTGCTTTCCTGCGGACTCCATCCTCAAAAGCACCTTTTTTCGCTTTCGGCAACCTCCGGAGCAAAAAAGACAAACGTCCAGCTTTTGCTGCCACAGCAAAGGTGCCAGCGGGAAAAAGTAATGCTGGTTCTCACTGCCTCCTGGAACCCTTTCAAATGCCCCAGACAATTTGGCCCTCTCTGCTTTCCTGCGGACTCCATCCTCAAAAGCACCTTTTTTCGCTTTCGGCAGGCTCCGGAGCAAAAAAGACAAACGTCCAGCTTTTGCTGCCACAGCAAAGGTGCCAGCGGGGAAAAGTAATGCTGCTTCTCACTGTCTCCTGGAACCCTTTCAAATGCCCCAGACAATTTGGCCCTCTCTGCTTTCCTGCGGACTCCATCCTCAAAAGCACCTGTTTTCGCTTTCGGCAGCCTCCGGAGCAAAAAAGACAAACGTCCAGCTTTTGCTGCCACAGCAAAGGTGCCAGCGGGGAAAAGTAATGTTGCTTCTAACTGTCTCCTGGAACCCTTTCAAATGCCCCAGACAATTTGGCCCTCTCTGCTTTCCTGCGGACTCCATCCTCAAAAGCACCTGTTTTCGCTTTCGGCAGCCTCCGGAGCAAAAAAGACAAACGTCCAGCTTTTGCTGCCACAGCAAAGGTGCCAGCGGGGTAAAGTAATGCTGCTTCTCACTGTCTCCTGGAACCCTTTCAAATGCCCCAGACAATTTGGCCCTCTCTGCTTTCCTGCGGACTCCATCCTCAAAAGCACCTGTTTTCGCTTTCGGCAACCTCCGGAGCAAAAAAAACAAACGTCCAGCTTTTGCTGCCACAGCAAAGGTGCCAGCGGGGAAAAGTAATGCTGGTTCTCACTGCCTCCTGGAACTCTTTCAAATGCCACAGACAATTTGGCCCTCTCTGCTTTCCTGCGGACTGCATCCTCAAAAGCACCTTTTTTCGCTTTCGGCAGCCTCCGGAGCAAAAAAGACAAACGTCCAGCTTTTGCTGCCACAGCAAAGGTGCCAGCAGGGAAAAGTAATGCTGGTTCTAACTGTCTCCTGGAACCTCTTCAAATGCCACAGACAATTTGGCCCTCTCTGCTTTCCTGCGGACTCCATCCACAAAAGCACCTGTTTTCGCTTTCGGCAGCCTCCGGAGCAAAAAAGAAAAACCTCCAGCTTTTGCTGCCACAGCAAAGGTCCCAGCGGGGAAAAGTAATGCTGGTTCTCACTGTCTCCTGGAACCCTTTCAAATGCCCCAGACAATTTGGCCCTCTCTGCTTTCCTGCGGACTCCATCCTCAAAAGCACCTGTTTTCGCTTTCGGCAGCCTCCGGAGCAAAAAAGACAAACGTCCAGCTTTTGCTGCCACAGCAAAGGTGCCAGCGGGGAAAAGTAATGCTGCTTCTCACTGCCTCCTGAAACCCTTTCAAATGCCCCAGACAATTTGGCCCTCTCTGCTTTCCTGCGGACTCCATCCTCAAAAGCACCTTTTTTCGCTTTCGGCATTCTCCGGAGCAAAAAAGACAAACGTCCAGCTTTTGCTGCCACAGCAAAGGTGCCAGCAGGGAAAAGTGATGCTGGTCCTCACTGCCTCCTGGAACTCTTTCAAATGGCCCAGACAATTTGGCCCTCTCTGCTTTCCTGCGGACTCCATCCTCAAAAGCACCTTTTTTCGCTTTCGGCATGCTCCGGATCAAAAAAGACAAACGTCCAGCTTTTGCTGCCACAGCAAAGGTGCCAGCAGGGAAAAGTAATGCTGGTCCTCACTGCCTCCTGGTACCTCTTCAAATGCCCCAGACAATTTGGCCCTCTCTGCTTTCCTGCGGACTCCATCCTCAAAAGCACCTGTTTTCGCTTTCGGCAGCCTCCGGAGCAAAAAAGACAAACGTCCAGCTTTTGCTGCCACAGCAAAGGTGCCAGCGGGGAAAAGTAATGCTGCTTCTCACTGTCTCCTGGAACTCTTTCAAATGCCACAGAAAATTTGGCCCTCTCTGCTTTCCTGCGGACTCCATCCTCAAAAGCACCTGTTTTCGCTTTCGGCATCCTCCGGAGCAAAAAAGACAAACGTCCAGCTTTTGCTGCCACAGCAAAGGTGCCAGCGGGGAAAAGTAATGTTGCTTCTAACTGTCTCCTGGAACCCTTTCAAATGCCCCAGACAATTTGGCCCTCTCTGCTTTCCTGCGGACTCCATCCTCAAAAGCACCTGTTTTCGCTTTCGGCAACCTCCGGAGCAAAAAAAACAAACGTCCAGCTTTTGCTGCCACAGCAAAGGTGCCAGCGGGGAAAAGTAATGCTGGTTCTCACTGCCTCCTGGAACTCTTTCAAATGCCACAGACAATTTGGCCCTCTCTGCTTTCCTGCGGACTGCATCCTCAAAAGCACCTTTTTTCGCTTTCGGCAGCCTCCGGAGCAAAAAAGAAAAACGTCCAGCTTTTGCTGCCACAGCAAAGGTGCCAGCGGGGAAAAGTAATGCTGGTTCTAACTGTCTCCTGGAACCTCTTCAAATGCCCCAGACAATTTGGCCCTCTCTGCTTTCCTGCGGACTCCATCCACAAAAGCACCTGTTTTCGCTTTCGGCAGCCTCCGGAGCAAAAAAGACAAACGTCCAGCTTTTGCTGCCACAGCAAAGGTGCCAGCGGGGAAAAGTAATGCTGGTTCTAACTGTCTCCTGGAACCTCTTCAAATGCCCCAGACAATTTGGCCCTCTCTGCTTTCCTGCGGACTCCATCCACAAAAGCACCTGTTTTCGCTTTCGGCAGCCTCCGGAGCAAAAAAGAAAAACGTCCAGCTTTTGCTGCCACAGCAAAGGTGCCAGCAGGGAAAAGTAATGCTGCTTCTCACTGTCTCCTGGAACCCTTTTAAATGCCCCAGACAATTTGGCCCTCTCTGCTTTCCTGCGGACTCCATCCTCAAAAGCACCTGTTTTCGCTTTCGGCAGCCTCCGGAGCAAAAAAAACAAACGTCCAGCTTTTGCTGCCACAGCAAAGGTGCCAGCGGGGAAAAGTAATGCTGGTTCTCACTGCCTCCTGGAACTCTTTCAAATGCCAAAGAAAATTTGGCCCTCTCTGCTTTCCTGCGGACTGCATCCTCAAAAGCACCTGTTTTCGCTTTCGGCAGACTCCGGAGCAAAAAAGACAAACGTCCAGCTTTTGCTGCCACAGCAAACGTGCCAGCGGGGAAAAGTAATGCTGGTTCTAACTGTCTCCTGGAACCTCTTCAAATGCCCCAGACAATTTGGCCCTCTCTGCTTTCCTGCGGACTCCATCCACAAAAGCACCTGTTTTCGCTTTCGGCAGCCTCCGGAGCAAAAAAGACAAACGTCCAGCTTTTGCTGCCACAGCAAAGGTGCCAGCGGGGAAAAGTAATGCTGCTTCTCACTGTCTCCTGGAACTCTTTCAAATGCCACAGAAAATTTGGCCCTCTCTGCTTTCCTGTGGACTGCATCGTCAAAAGCACCTTTTTTCGCTTTCGGCAGCCTCCGGAGCAAAAAAGACAAACGTCCAGCTTTTGCTGCCACAGCAAAGGTGCCAGCGGGGAAAAGTAATGCTGCTTCTCACTGTCTCCTGGAACCCTTTCAAATGCCCCAGACAATTTGGCCCTCTCTGCTTTCCTGCGGACTCCATCCTCAAAAGCACCTGTTTTCGCTTTCGACAGCCTCCGGAGCAAAAAAGACAAACGTCCAGCTTTTGCTGCAACAGCAAAGGTGCCAGCGGGGAAAAGTAATGTTGCTTCTAACTGTCTCCTGGAACCCTTTCAAATGCCACAGACAATGTGGCCCTCTCTGCTTTCCTGCGGACTCCATCCTCAAAAGCACCTGTTTTCGCTTTCGGCAACCTCCGGAGCAAAAAAAACAAACGTCCAGCTTTTGCTGCCACAGCAAAGGTGCCAGCGGGGAAAAGTAATGTTGGTTCTCACTGCCTCCTGGAACTCTTTCAAATGCCACAGAAAATTTGGCCCTCTCTGCTTTCCTGCGGACTCCATCCTCAAAAGCACCTTTTTTCGCTTTCGGCAGCCTCCGGTGGTAAAAAGACAAACGTCCAGCTTTTGCTGCCACAGCAAAGGTGCCAGCGGGGAAAAGTAATGCTGGTTCTAACTGTCTCCTGGAACCTCTTCAAATGCCCCAGACAATTTGGCCCTCTCTGCTTTCCTGCGGACTCCATCCACAAAAGCACCTGTTTTCGCTTTCGGCAGCCTCCGGAGCAAAAAAGACAAACGTCCAGCTTTTGCTGCCACAGCAAAGGTGCCAGCGGGCAAAAGTAATGCTGGTCCTCACTGCCTCCCGGTACCTCTTCAAATGCCCCAGACAATTTGGCCCTCTCTGCTTTCCTGCGGACTCCATCCACAAAAGCACCTGTTTTCGCTTTCGGCAGCCTCCGGAGCAAAAAAGACAAACGTCCAGCTTTTGCTGCCACAGCAAAGGTGCCAGCGGGGAAAAGTAATGCTGGTTCTCACTGCCTCCGGGAACCCTTTCAAATGCCCCAGAGAATTTGGCCCTCTCTGCTTTCCTGCGGACTCCATCCTCAAAAGCACCTTTTTTCGCTTTCGGCATTCTCCGGATCAAAAAAGACAAACGTCCAGCTTTTGCTGCCACAGCAAAGGTGCCACCAGGGAAAAGTGATGCTGGTCCTCACTGCCTCCTGGTACCTCTTCAAATGCCCCAGACAATTTGACCCTCTCTGCTTTCCTGCGGACTCCATCCACAAAAGCACCTGTTTTCGCTTTCGGCAGCCTCCGGAGCAAAAAAGACAAACGTCCAGCTTTTGCTGCCACAGCAAAGGTGCCAGCGGGGAAAAGTAATGCTGCTTCTCACTGTCTCCTGGAACCCTTTCAAATGCCACAGACAATTTGGCCCTCTCTGCTTTCCTGCGGACTCCATCCTCAAAAGCACCTGTTTTCGCTTTCGGCAGCCTCCGGAGCAAAAAAAACAAACGTCCAGCTTTTGCTGCCACAGCAAACGTGCCAGCGGGGAAAAGTAATGCTGGTTCTCACTGTCTCCTGGAACCTTTTCAAATGCTCCAGACAATTTGGCCCTCTCTGCTTTCCTGCGGACTCCATCCTCAAAAGCACCTGTTTTCGCTTTCGGCAGCCTCCGGAGCAAAAAAGACAAACGTCCAACTTTTGCTGCCACAGCAAAGGTGCCAGCGGGGAAAAGTAATGTTGCTTCTCACTGTCTCCTGGAACCCTTTCAAATGCCACAGACAATTTGGCCCTCTCTGCTTTCCTGCGGACTCCATCCTCAAAAGCACCTGTTTTCGCTTTCGGCAGCCTCCGGAGCAAAAAAAACAAACGTCCAGCTTTTGCTGCCACAGCAAAGGTGCCAGCGGGGAAAAGTGATGCTGGTCCTCACTGCCTCCCGGTACCTCTTCAAATGCCCCAGACAATTTGGCCCTCTCTGCTTTCCTGCGGACTCCATCCACAAAAGCACCTGTTTTCGCTTTCGGCAGCCTCCGGAGCAAAAAAGACAAACGTCCAGCTTTTGCTGCCACAGCAAAGGTGCCAGCGGGGAAAAGTAATGCTGGTTCTCACTGTCTCCTGGAACCCTTTCAAATGCCCCAGACAATTTGGCCCTCTCTGCTTTCCTGCGGACTCCGTCCTCAAAAGCAACTGTTTTCGCTTTCGGCAGCCTCCGGAGCAAAAAAGAAAAACGTCCAGCTTTTGCTGCCACAGCAAAGGTGCCAGCGGGGAAAAGCAATGTTGCTTCTAACTATCTCCTGGAACCCTTTCAAATGCCACAGACAATTTGGCCCTCTCTGCTTTCCTGCGGACTCCATCCTCAAAAGCACCTGTTTTCGCTTTCGGCAGCCTCCGGAGCAAAAAAAACAAACGTCCAGCTTTTGCTGCCACAGCAAAGGTGCCAGCGGGGAAAAGTAATGCTGGTTCTCACTGTCTCCTGGAACCCTTTCAAATGCCACAGACAATTTGGCCCTCTCTGCTTTCCTGCGGACTCCATCCTCAAAAGCACCTGTTTTCGCTTTCGGCAGCCTCCGGAGCAAAAAAGACAAACGTCCAGCTTTTGCTGCCACAGCAAAGGTGCCAGCGGGGAAAAGTAATGTTGCTTCTAACTGTCTCCTGGAACCCTTTCAAATGCCACAGACAATTTGGCCCTCTCTGCTTTCCTGCGGACTCCATCCTGAAAAGCACCTGTTTTCGCTTTCGGCAGCCTCCGGAGCAAAAAAGACAAACGTCCAGCTTTTGCTGCCACAGCAAAGGTGCCAGCGGGGAAAAGTAATGCTGGTTCTAACTGCCTCCTGGAACTCTTTCAAATGCCACAGACAATTTGGCCCTCTCTGCTTTCCTGCGGACTGCATCCTCAAAAGCACCTTTTTTCGCTTTCGGCAGCCTCCGGAGCAAAAAAGACAAACGTCCAGCTTTTGCTGCCACAGCAAAGGTGCCAGCGGGGAAAAGTAATGCTGGTTCTAACTGTCTCCTGGAACCTCTTCAAATGCCCCAGACAATTTGGCCCTCTCTGCTTTCCTGCGGACTCCATCCACAAAAGCACCTGTTTTCGCTTTCGGCAGCCTCCGGAGCAAAAAAGACAAACGTCCAGCTTTTGCTGCCACAGCAAAGGTGCCAGCGGGGAAAAGTAATGTTGGTTCTCACTGTCTCCTGGAACCCTTTCAAATGCCCCAGACAATTTGGCCCTCTCTGCTTTCCTGCGGACTCCATCCTCAAAAGCACCTTTTTTCGCTTTCGGCAACCTCCGGAGCAAAAAAGACAAACGTCCAGCTTTTGCTGCCACAGCAAAGGTGCCAGCGGGAAAAAGTAATGCTGGTTCTCACTGCCTCCTGGAACCCTTTCAAATGCCCCAGACAATTTGGCCCTCTCTGCTTTCCTGCGGACTCCATCCTCAAAAGCACCTTTTTTCGCTTTCGGCAACCTCTGCAGCAAAAAAGACAAACGTCCAGCTTTTGCTGCCACAGCAAAGGTGCCAGCGGGGAAAAGTAATGCTGGTTCTCACTGCCTCCTGGAACCCTTTCAAATGCCCCAGACAATTTGGCCCTCTCTGCTTTCCTGCGGACTCCATCCTCAAAAGCACCTTTTTTCGCTTTCGGCAGCCTCCGGAGCAAAAAAGACAAACGTCCAGCTTTTGCTGCCACAGCAAAGGTGCCAGCGGGGAAAAGTAATGCTGCTTCTCACTGTCTCCTGGAACCCTTTCAAATGCCCCAGACAATTTGGCCCTCTCTGCTTTCCTGCGGACTCCATCCTCAAAAGCACCTGTTTTCGCTTTCGGCAGCCTCCGGAGCAAAAAAGACAAACGTCCAGCTTTTGCTGCCACAGCAAAGGTGCCAGCGGGGAAAAGTAATGCTGCTTCTCACTGTCTCCTGGAACCCTTTCAAATGCCCCAGACAATTTGGCCCTCTCTGCTTTCCTGCGGACTCCATCCTCAAAAGCACCTGTTTTCGCTTTCGGCAACCTCCGGAGCAAAAAAAACAAACGTCCAGCTTTTGCTGCCACAGCAAAGGTGCCAGCGGGGAAAAGTAATGCTGGTTCTCACTGCCTCCTGGAACTCTTTCAAATGCCCCAGACAATTTGGCCCTCTCTGCTTTCCTGAGGACTGCATCCTCAAAAGCACCTTTTTTCGCTTTCGGCAGCCTCCGGAGCAAAAAAGACAAACGTCCAGCTTTTGCTGCCACAGCAAAGGTGCCAGCGGGGAAAAGTAATGCTGGTTCTAACTGTCTCCTGGAACCTCTTCAAATGCCCCAGACAATTTGGCCCTCTCTGCTTTCCTGCGGACTCCATCCACAAAAGCACCTGTTTTCGCTTTCGGCAGCCTCCGGAGCAAAAAAGACAAACGTCCAGCTTTTGCTGCCACAGCAAAGGTGCCAGCGGGGAAAAGTAATGCTGGTTCTAACTGTCTCCTGGAACCTCTTCAAATGCCCCAGACAATTTGGCCCTCTCTGCTTTCCTGCGGACTCCATCCACAAAAGCACCTGTTTTCGCTTTCGGCAGCCTCCGGAGCAAAAAAGACAAACGTCCAGCTTTTGCTGCCACAGCAAAGGTGCCAGCGGGGAAAAGTAATGCTGGTTCTCACTGTCTCCTGGAACCCTTTCAAATGCCCCAGACAATTTGGCCCTCTCTGCTTTCCTGCGGACTCCATCCTCAAAAGCACGTGTTTTCGCTTTCGGCAACCTCCGGAGCAAAAAAAACAAACGTCCAGCTTTTGCTGCCACAGCAAAGGTGCCAGCGGGGAAAAGTAATGTTGGTTCTCACTGCTTCCTGGAACTCTTTCAAATGCCACAGAAAATTTGGCCCTCTCTGCTTTCCTGCGGACTGCATCCTCAAAAGCACCTTTTTTCGCTTTCGGCAGCCTCCGGAGCAAAAAAGACAAACGTCCAGCTTTTGCTGCCACAGCAAAGGTGCCAGCAGGGAAAAGTAATGCTGGTTCTAACTGTCTCCTGGAACCTCTTCAAATGCCACAGACAATTTGGCCCTCTCTGCTTTCCTGCGGACTCCATCCACAAAAGCACCTGTTTTCGCTTTCGGCAGCCTCCGGAGCAAAAAAGACAAACCTCCAGCTTTTGCTGCCACAGCAAAGGTCCCAGCGGAGAAAAGTAATGCTGGTTCTCACTGCCTCCTGGAACCCTTTCAAATGCCCCAGACAATTTGGCCCTCTCTTGCTTTCCTGCGGACTCCATCCTCAAAAGCACCTGTTTTCGCTTTCGGCAGCCTCCGGAGCAAAAAAGACAAACGTCCAGCTTTTGCTGCCACAGCAAAGGTGCCAGCGGGGAAAAGTAATGCTGCTTCTCACTGCCTCCTGAAACCCTTTCAAATGCCACAGAAAATTTGGCCCTCTCTGCTTTCCTGAGGACTCCATCCTCAAAAGCACCTTTTTTCGCTTTCGGCATTCTCCGGAGCAAAAAAGACAAACGTCCAGCTTTTGCTGCCACAGCAAAGGTGCCAGCAGGGAAAAGTGATGCTGGTCCTCATTGCCTCCTGGAACTCTTTCAAATGCCCCAGACAATTTGGCCCTCTCTGCTTTCCTGCGGACTCCATCCTCAAAAGCACCTGTTTTCGCTTTCGGCAGCCTCCGGAGCAAAAAAGACAAACGTCCAGCTTTGCTGCCACAGCAAAGGTGCCAGCAGGGAAAAGTAATGCTGGTCCTCACTGCCTCCTGGTACCTCTTCAAATGCCCCAGACAATTTGGCCCTCTCTGCTTTCCTGCGGACTCCATCCTCAAAAGCACCTGTTTTCGCTTTCGGCAGCCTCCGGAGCAAAAAAGACAAACGTCCAGCTTTTGCTGCCACAGCAAAGGTGCCAGCGGGGAAAAGTAATGCTGCTTCTCACTGTCTCCTGGAACTCTTTCAAATGCTACAGAAAATTTGGCCCTCTCTGCTTTCCTGCGGACTGCATCCTCAAAAGCACCTTTTTTCGCTTTCGGCAGCCTCCGGAGCAAAAAAGACAAACGTCCAGCTTTTGCTGCCACAGCAAAGGTGCCAGCGGGGAAAAGTAATGTTGCTTCTAACTGTCTCCTGGAACCCTTTCAAATGCCCCAGACAATTTGGCCCTCTCTGCTTTCCTGCGGACTCCATCCTGAAAAGCACCTGTTTTCGCTTTCGGCAGCCTCCGGAGCAAAAAAGACAAACGTCCAGCTTTTGCTGCCACAGCAAAGGTGCCAGCGGGGAAAAGTAATGCTGCTTCTAACTGTCTCCTGGAACCCTTTCAAATGCCCCAGACAATTTGGCCCTCTCTGCTTTCCTGCGGACTCCATCCTCAAAAGCACCTGTTTTCGCTTTCGGCAGCCTCCGGAGCAAAAAAGACAAACGTCCAGCTTTTGCTGCCACAGCAAAGGTGCCAGCGGGGAAAAGTAATGCTGGTTCTCACTGCCTCCTGGAACTCTTTCAAATGCCACAGAAAATTTGGCCCTCTCTGCTTTCCTGCGGACTGCATCCTCAAAAGCACCTTTTTTCGCTTTCGGCAGCCTCCGGAGCAAAAAAGACAAACGTCCAGCTTTTGCTGCCACAGCAAAGGTGCCAGCGGGGAAAAGTAATGCTGGTTCTAACTGTCTCCTGGAACCTCTTCAAATGCCCCAAACAATTTGGCCCTCTCTGCTTTCCTGCGGACTCCATCCACAAAAGCACCTGTTTTCGCTTTCGGCAGCCTCCGGAGCAAAAAAGACAAACGTCCAGCTTTTGGTGCCACAGCAAAGGTGCCAGCGGGGAAAAGTAATGCTGCTTCTCACTGTCTCCTGGAACCCTTTCAAATGCCCCAGACAATTTGGCCCTCTCTGCTTTCCTGCGGACTCCATCCTCAAAAGCACCTGTTTTCGCTTTCGGCAACCTCCGGAGCAAAAAAGACAAACGTCCAGCTTTTGCTGCCACAGCAAAGGTGCCAGCGGGAAAAAGTAATGCTGCTTCTCACTGCCTCCTGGAACCCTTTCAAATGCCCCAGACAATTTGGCCCTCTCTGCTTTCCTGCGGACTCCATCCTCAAAAGCACCTTTTTTCGCTTTCGGCAACCTCTGCAGCAAAAAAGACAAACGTCCAGCTTTTGCTGCCACAGCAAAGGTGCCAGCGGGGAAAAGTAATGCTGGTTCTCACTGCCTCCTGGAACCCTTTCAAATGCCCCAGACAATTTGGCCCTCTCTGCTTTCCTGCGGACTCCATCCTCAAAAGCACCTTTTTTCGCTTTCGGCAGCCTCCGGAGCAAAAAAGACAAACGTCCAGCTTTTGCTGCCACAGCAAAGGTGCCAGCGGGGAAAAGTAATGCTGCTTCTCACTGTCTCCTGGAACCCTTTCAAATGCCCCAGACAATTTGGCCCTCTCTGCTTTCCTGCGGACTCCATCCTCAAAAGCACCTGTTTTCGCTTTCGGCAGCCTCCGGAGCAAAAAAGACAAACGTCCAGCTTTTGCTGCCACAGCAAAGGTGCCAGCGGGGAAAAGTAATGTTGCTTCTAACTGTCTCCTGGAACCCTTTCAAATGCCCCAGACAATTTGGCCCTCTCTGCTTTCCTGCGGACTCCATCCTCAAAAGCACCTGTTTTCGCTTTCGGCAGCCTCCGGAGCAAAAAAGACAAACGTCCAGCTTTTGCTGCCACAGCAAAGGTGCCAGCGGGGAAAAGTAATGCTGCTTCTCACTGTCTCCTGGAACCCTTTCAAATGCCCCAGACAATTTGGCCCTCTCTGCTTTCCTGCGGACTCCATCCTCAAAAGCACCTTTTTTCGCTTTCGGCAACCTCCGGAGCAAAAAAAACAAACGTCCAGCTTTTGCTGCCACAGCAAAGGTGCCAGCGGGGAAAAGTAATGCTGGTTCTCACTGCCTCCTGGAACTCTTTCAAATGCCACAGACAATTTGGCCCTCTCTGCTTTCCTGCGGACTGCATCCTCAAAAGCACCTTTTTTCGCTTTCGGCAGCCTCCGGAGCAAAAAAGACAAACGTCCAGCTTTTGCTGCCACAGCAAAGGTGCCAGCGGGGAAAAGTAATGCTGGTTCTAACTGTCTCCTGGAACCTCTTCAAATGCCCCAGACAATTTGGCCCTCTCTGCTTTCCTGCGGACTCCATCCACAAAAGCACCTTTTTTCGCTTTCGGCAGCCTCCGGAGCAAAAAAGACAAACGTCCAGCTTTTGCTGCCACAGCAAAGGTGCCAGCGGGGAAAAGTAATGCTGGTTCTAACTGTCTCCTGGAACCTCTTCAAATGCCCCAGACAATTTGGCCCTCTCTGCTTTCCTGCGGACTCCATCCACAAAAGCACCTGTTTTCGCTTTCGGCAGCCTCCGGAGCAAAAAAGACAAACGTCCAGCTTTTGCTGCCACAGCAAAGGTGCCAGCGGGGAAAAGTAATGCTGGTTCTCACTGTCTCCTGGAACCCTTTCAAATGCCCCAGACAATTTGGCCCTCTCTGCTTTCCTGCGGACTCCATCCTCAAAAGCACCTGTTTTCGCTTTCGGCAACCTCCGGAGCAAAAAAAACAAACGTCCAGCTTTTGCTGCCACAGCAAAGGTGCCAGCGGGGAAAAGTAATGTTGGTTCTCACTGCTTCCTGGAACTCTTTCAAATGCCACAGAAAATTTGGCCCTCTCTGCTTTCCTGCGGACTGCATCCTCAAAAGCACCTTTTTTCGCTTTCGGCAGCCTCCGGAGCAAAAAAGACAAACGTCCAGCTTTTGCTGCCACAGCAAAGGTGCCAGCAGGGAAAAGTAATGCTGGTTCTAACTGTCTCCTGGAACCTCTTCAAATGCCACAGACAATTTGGCCCTCTCTGCTTTCCTGCGGACTCCATCCACAAAAGCACCTGTTTTCGCTTTCGGCAGCCTCCGGAGCAAAAAAGACAAACCTCCAGCTTTTGCTGCCACAGCAAAGGTCCCAGCGGGGAAAAGTAATGCTGGTTCTCACTGCCTCCTGGAACCCTTTCAAATGCCCCAGACAATTTGGCCCTCTCTGCTTTCCTGCGGACTCCATCCTCAAAAGCACCTGTTTTCGCTTTCGGCAGCCTCCGGAGCAAAAAAAACAAACGTCCAGCTTTTGCTGCCACAGCAAACGTGCCAGCGGGGAAAAGTAATGCTGCTTCTCACTGCCTCCTGAAACCCTTTCAAATGCCACAGAAAATTTGGCCCTCTCTGCTTTCCTGAGGACTCCATCCTCAAAAGCACCTTTTTTCGCTTTCGGCATTCTCCGGAGCAAAAAAGACAAACGTCCAGCTTTTGCTGCCACAGCAAAGGTGCCAGCAGGGAAAAGTGATGCTGGTCCTCATTGCCTCCTGGAACTCTTTCAAATGCCACAGACAATTTGGCCCTCTCTGCTTTCCTGCGGACTCCATCCTCAAAAGCACCTGTTTTCGCTTTCGGCAGCCTCCGGAGCAAAAAAGACAAACGTCCAGCTTTTGCTGCCACAGCAAAGGTGCCAGCAGGGAAAAGTAATGCTGGTCCTCACTGCCTCCTGGTACCTCTTCAAATGCCCCAGACAATTTGGCCCTCTCTGCTTTCCTGCGGACTCCATCCTCAAAAGCACCTGTTTTCGCTTTCGGCAGCCTCCGGAGCAAAAAAGACAAACGTCCAGCTTTTGCTGCCACAGCAAAGGTGCCAGCGGGGAAAAGTAATGCTGCTTCTCACTGTCTCCTGGAACTCTTTCAAATGCTACAGAAAATTTGGCCCTCTCTGCTTTCCTGCGGACTGCATCCTCAAAAGCATTTTTTTTCGCTTTCGGCAGCCTCCGGAGCAAAAAAGACAAACGTCCAGCTTTTGCTGCCACAGCAAAGGTGCCAGCGGGGAAAAGTAATGCTGGTTCTCACTGTCTCCTGGAACCCTTTCAAATGCCCCAGACAATTTGGCCCTCTCTGCTTTCCTGCGGACTCCATCCTCAAAAGCACCTGTTTTCGCTTTCGGCATTCTCCGGAGCAAAAAAGACAAACGTCCAGCTTTTGCTGCCACAGCAAAGGTGCCAGCGGGGAAAAGTAATGTTGCTTCTAACTGTCTCCTGGAACCCTTTCAAATGCCACAGACAATTTGGCCCTCTCTGCTTTCCTGCGGACTCCATCCTCAAAAGCACCTGTTTTCGCTTTCGGCAGCCTCCGGAGCAAAAAAGACAAACGTCCAGCTTTTGCTGCCACAGCAAAGGTGCCAGCGGGGAAAAGTAATGCTGCTTCTCACTGTCTCCTGGAACCCTTTCAAATGCCCCAGACAATGTGGCCCTCTCTGCTTTCCTGCGGACTCCATCCTCAAAAGCACCTGTTTTCGCTTTCGGCAACCTCCGGAGCAAAAAAAACAAACGTCCAGCTTTTGCTGCCACAGCAAAGGTGCCAGCGGGGAAAAGTAATGTTGGTTCTCACTGCCTCCTGGAACTCTTTCAAATGCCACAGAAAATTTGGCCCTCTCTGCTTTCCTGCGGACTCCATCCTCAAAAGCACCTTTTTTCGCTTTCGGCAGCCTCCGGAGCAAAAAAGACAAACGTCCAGCTTTTGCTGCCACAGCAAAGGTGCCAGCGGGGAAAAGTAATGCTGGTTCTAACTGTCTCCTGGAACCTCTTCAAATGCCCCAGACAATTTGGCCCTCTCTGCTTTCCTGCGGACTCCATCCACAAAAGCACCTGTTTTCGCTTTCGGCAGCCTCCGGAGCAAAAAAGACAAACGTCCAGCTTTTGCTGCCACAGCAAAGGTGCCAGCGGGGAAAAGTAATGCTGGTTCTCACTGCCTCCTGGAACCCTTTCAAATGCCCCAGACAATTTGGCCCTCTCTGCTTTCCTGCGGACTCCATCCTCAAAAGCACCTGTTTTCGCTTTCGGCAGCCTCCGGAGCAAAAAAGACAAACGTCCAGCTTTTGCTGCCACAGCAAAGGTGCCAGCGGGGAAAAGTAATGCTGGTTCTCACTGCCTCCTGAAACCCTTTCAAATGCCCCAGACAATTTGGCCCTCTCTGCTTTCCTGCGGACTCCATCCTCAAAAGCACCTTTTTTCGCTTTCGGCAGCCTCCGGAGCAAAAAAGACAAACGTCCAGCTTTTGCTGCCACAGCAAAGGTGCCAGCGGGGAAAAGTAATGCTGGTTCTAACTGTCTCCTGGAACCTCTTCAAATGCCCCAGACAATTTGGCCCTCTCTGCTTTCCTGCGGACTCCATCGTCAAAAGCACCTGTTTTCGCTTTCGGCAGCCTCCGGAGCAAAAAAGACAAACGTCCAACTTTTGCTGCCACAGCAAAGGTGCCAGCGGGGAAAAGTAATGCTGCTTCTCACTGTCTCCTGGAACCCTTTCAAATGCCACAGACAATTTGGCCCTCTCTGCTTTCCTGCGGACTCCATCCTCAAGAGCACCTGTTTTCGCTTTCGGCAACCTCCGGAGCAAAAAAAACAAACGTCCAGTATTTGCTGCCACAGCAAAGGTGCCAGCGGGGAAAAGTAATGCTGGTTCTCACTGCCTCCTGGAACCCTTTCAAATGCCCCAGACAATTTGGCCCTCTCTGCTTTCCTGCGGACTCCATCCTCAAAAGCACCTGTTTTCGCTTTCGGCAGCCTCCGGAGCAAAAAAGACAAACGTCCAGCTTTTGCTGCCACAGCAAAGGTGCCAGCGGGGAAAAGTAATGCTGGTTCTCACTGCCTCCTGAAACCCTTTCAAATGCCCCAGACAATTTGGCCCTCTCTGCTTTCCTGCGGACTCCATCCTCAAAAGCACCTTTTTTCGCTTTCGGCATTCTCCGGAGCAAAAAAGACAAACGTCCAGCTTTTGCTGCCACAGCAAAGGTGCCAGCAGGGAAAAGTGATGGTGGTCCTCACTGCCTCCTGGAACTCTTTCAAATGCCCCAGACAATTTGGCCCTCTCTGCTTTCCTGCGGACTCCATCCTCAAAAGCACCTTTTTTCGCTTTCGGCAACCTCTGCAGCAAAAAAGACAAACGTCCAGCTTTTGCTGCCACAGCAAAGGTGCCAGCGGGGAAAAGTAATGCTGGTTCTCACTGCCTCCGGGAACCCTTTCAAATGCCCCAGAGAATTTGGCCCTCTCTGCTTTCCTGCGGACTCCATCATCAAAAGCACCTTTTTTCGCTTTCGGCAGCCTCCGGAGCAAAAAAGACAAACGTCCAGCTTTTGCTGCCACAGCAAAGGTGCCACCAGGGAAAAGTGATGCTGGTCCTCACTGCCTCCTGGTACCTCTTCAAATGCCCCAGACAATTTGGCCCTCTCTGCTTTCCTGCGGACTCCATCCACAAAAGCACCTGTTTTCGCTTTCGGCAGCCTCCGGAGCAAAAAAGAAAAACGTCCAGCTTTTGCTGCCACAGCAAAGGTGCCAGCGGGGAAAAGTAATGCTGCTTCTCACTGTCTCCTGGAACCCTTTCAAATGCCCCAGACAATTTGGCCCTCTCTGCTTTCCTGCGGACTCCATCCTCAAAAGCACCTGTTTTCGCTTTCGGCAACCTCCGGAGCAAAAAAGACAAACGTCCAACTTTTGCTGCCACAGCAAAGGTGCCAGCGGGGAAAAGTAATGTTGCTTCTCACTGTCTCCTGGAACCCTTTCAAATGCCACAGACAATTTGGCCCTCTCTGCTTTCCTGCGGACTCCATCCTCAAAAGCACCTGTTTTCGCTTTCGGCAGCCTCCGGAGCAAAAAAAACAAACGTCCAGCTTTTGCTGCCACAGCAAAGGTGCCAGCGGGGAAAAGTGATGCTGGTCCTCACTGCCTCCCGGTACCTCTTCAAATGCCCCAGACAATTTGGCCCTCTCTGCTTTCCTGCGGACTCCATCCACAAAAGCACCTGTTTTCGCTTTCGGCAGCCTCCGGAGCAAAAAAGACAAACGTCCAGCTTTTGCTGCCACAGCAAAGGTGCCAGCGGGGAAAAGTAATGCTGGTTCTCACTGTCTCCTGGAACCCTTTCAAATGCCCCAGACAATTTGGCCCTCTCTGCTTTCCTGCGGACTCCGTCCTCAAAAGCACCTGTTTTCGCTTTCGGCAGCCTCAGGAGCAAAAAAGACAAACGTCCAGCTTTTGCTGCCACAGCAAAGGTGCCAGCGGGGAAAAGCAATGTTGCTTCTAACTATCTCCTGGAACCCTTTCAAATGCCACAGACAATTTGGCGCTCTCTGCTTTCCTGCGGACTCCATCCTCAAAAGCACCTGTTTTCGCTTTCGGCAGCCTCCGGAGCAAAAAAAACAAACGTCCAGCTTTTGCTGCCACAGCAAACGTGCCAGCGGGGAAAAGTAATGCTGGTTCTCACTGTCTCCTGGAACCTTTTCAAATGCTCCAGACAATTTGGCCCTCTCTGCTTTCCTGCGGACTCCATCCACAAAAGCACCTGTTTTCGCTTTCGGCAGCCTCCGGAGCAAAAAAGACAAACGTCCAACTTTTGCTGCCACAGCAAAGGTGCCAGCGGGGAAAAGTAATGCTGCTTCTCACTGTCTCCTGGAACCCTTTCAAATGCCACAGACAATTTGGCCCTCTCTGCTTTCCTGCGGACTCCATCCTCAAAAGCACCTGTTTTCGCTTTCGGCAGCCTCCGGAGCAAAAAAACAAACGTCCAGCTTTTGCTGCCACAGCAAAGGTGCCAGCGGGGAAAAGTAATGCTGGTTCTCACTGCCTCCTGGAACCCTTTCAAATGCCCCAGACAATTTGGCCCTCTCTGCTTTCCTGCGGACTCCATCCTCAAAAGCACCTGTTCTCGCTTTCGGCAGCCTCCGGAGCAAAAAAAACAAACGTCCAGCTTTTGCTGCCACAGCAAAGGTGCCAGCGGGGAAAAGTAATGTTGGTTCTCACTGCCTCCTGGAACTCTTTCAAATGCCACAGACAATTTGGCCCTCTCTGCTTTCCTGCGGACTGCATCCTCAAAAGCACCTTTTTTCGCTTTCGGCAGCCTCCGGAGCAAAAAAGACAAACGTCCAACTTTTGCTGCCACAGCAAAGGTGCCAGCGGGGAAAAGTAATGCTGGTTCTAACTGTCTCCTGGAACCTCTTCAAATGCCCCAGACAATTTGGCCCTCTCTGCTTTCCTGCGGACTCCATCCAAAAAAGCACCTGTTTTCGCTTTCGGCAACCTCAGGAGCAAAAAAGACAAACGTCCAGCTTTTGCTGCCACAGCAAAGGTGCCAGCGGGGAAAAGTAATGCTGGTTCTCACTGTCTCCTGGAACCCTTTCAAATGCCCCAGACAATTTGGCCCTCTCTGCTTTCCTGCGGACTCCATCCTCAAAAGCACCTGTTTTCGCTTTCGGCATTCTCCGGAGCAAAAAAGACAAACGTCCAGCTTTTGCTGCCACAGCAAAGGTGCCAGCGGGGAAAAGTAATGCTGGTTCTCACTGTCTCCTGGAACCCTTTCAAATGCCCCAGACAATTTGGCCCTCTCTGCTTTCCTGCGGACTCCATCCTCAAAAGCACCTGTTTTCGCTTTCGGCAACCTCCGGAGCAAAAAAAACAAACGTCCAGCTTTTGCTGCCACAGCAAAGGTGCCAGCGGGGAAAAGTAACGCTGGTTCTCACTGCCTCCTGGAACTCTTTCAAATGCCACAGAAAATTTGGCCCTCTCTGCTTTCCTGCGGACTCCATCCTCAAAAGCACCTTTTTTCGCTTTCGGCAGCCTCCGGAGCAAAAAAGACAAACGTCCAGGTTTTGCTGCCACAGCAAAGGTGCCAGCGGGGAAAAGTAATGCTGGTTCTAACTGTCTCCTGGAACCTCTTCAAATGCCCCAGACAATTTGGCCCTCTCTGCTTTCCTGCGGACTCCATGCACAAAAGCACCTGTTTTCGCTTTCGGCAGCCTCCGGAGCAAAAAAGACAAACGTCCAGCTTTTGCTGCCACAGCAAAGGTGCCAGCGGGGAAAAGCCATGTTGCTTCTAACTATCTCCTGGAACCCTTTCAAATGCCCCAGACAATTTGGCCCTCTCTGCTTTCCTGCGGACTCCATCCTCAAGAGCACCTGTTTTCGCTTTCGGCAACCTCCGGATCAAAAAAAACAAACGTCCAGCTTTTGCTGCCACAGCAAAGGTGCCAGCGGGGAAACGTAATGCTGGTTCTCACTGCCTCCTGGAACCCTTTCAAATGCCCCAGACAATTTGGCCCTCTCTGCTTTCCTGCGGACTCCGTCCTCAAAAGCACCTGTTTTCGCTTTCGGCAGCCTCAGGAGCAAAAAAGACAAACGTCCAGCTTTTGCTGCCACAGCAAAGGTGCCAGCGGGGAAAAGCAATGTTGCTTCTAACTATCTCCTGGAACCCTTTCAAATGCCACAGACAATTTGGCGCTCTCTGCTTTCCTGCGGACTCCATCCTCAAAAGCACCTGTTTTCGCTTTCGGCAGCCTCCGGAGCAAAAAAAACAAACGTCCAGCTTTTGCTGCCACAGCAAACGTGCCAGCGGGGAAAAGTAATGCTGGTTCTCACTGTCTCCTGGAACCTTTTCAAATGCTCCAGACAATTTGGCCCTCTCTGCTTTCCTGCGGACTCCATCCACAAAAGCACCTGTTTTCGCTTTCGGCAGCCTCCGGAGCAAAAAAGACAAACGTCCAACTTTTGCTGCCACAGCAAAGGTGCCAGCGGGGAAAAGTAATGCTGCTTCTCACTGTCTCCTGGAACCCTTTCAAATGCCACAGACAATTTGGCCCTCTCTGCTTTCCTGCGGACTCCATCCTCAAGAGCACCTGTTTTCGCTTTCGGCAACCTCCGGAGCAAAAAAAACAAACGTCCAGCTTTTGCTGCCACAGCAAAGGTGCCAGCGGGGAAAAGTAATGCTGGTTCTCACTGCCTCCTGGAACCCTTTCAAATGCCCCAGACAATTTGGCCCTCTCTGCTTTCCTGCGGACTCCATCCTCAAAAGCACCTGTTTTCGCTTTCGGCAGCCTCCGGAGCAAAAAAAACAAACGTCCAGCTTTTGCTGCCACTGCAAAGGTGCCAGCGGGGAAAAGTAATGCTGGTTCTCACTGCCTCCTGGAACCCTTTCAAATGCCCCAGACAATTTGGCCCTCTCTGCTTTCCTGCGGACTCCATCCTCAAAAGCACCTGTTTTCGCTTTCGGCAGCCTCCGGAGCAAAAAAAACAAACGTCCAGCTTTTGCTGCCACAGCAAAGGTGCCAGCGGGGAAAAGTAATGTTGGTTCTCACTGCCTCCTGGAACTCTTTCAAATGCCCCAGACAATTTGGCCCTCTCTGCTTTCCTGCGGACTGCATCCTCAAAAGCACCTTTTTTCGCTTTCGGCAGCCTCCGGAGCAAAAAAGACAAACGTCCAACTTTTGCTGCCACAGCAAAGGTGCCAGCGGGGAAAAGTAATGCTGGTTCTAACTGTCTCCTGGAACCTCTTCAAATGCCCCAGACAATTTGGCCCTCTCTGCTTTCCTGCGGACTCCATCCAAAAAAGCACCTGTTTTCGCTTTCGGCAACCTCAGGAGCAAAAAAGACAAACGTCCAGCTTTTGCTGCCACAGCAAAGGTGCCAGCGGGGAAAAGTAATGCTGGTTCTCACTGTCTCCTGGAACCCTTTCAAATGCCCCAGACAATTTGGCCCTCTCTGCTTTCCTGCGGACTCCATCCTCAAAAGCACCTGTTTTCGCTTTCGGCATTCTCCGGAGCAAAAAAGACAAACGTCCAGCTTTTGCTGCCACAGCAAAGGTGCCAGCGGGGAAAAGTAATGTTGCTTCTAACTGTCTCCTGGAACCCTTTCAAATGCCACAGACAATTTGGCCCTCTCTGCTTTCCTGCGGACTCCATCCTCAAAAGCACCTGTTTTCGCTTTCGGCAACCTCCGGAGCAAAAAAAACAAACGTCCAGCTTTTGCTGCCACAGCAAAGGTGCCAGCGGGGAAAAGTAATGCTGGTTCTCACTGCCTCCTGGAACCCTTTCAAATGCCCCAGACAATTTGGCCCTCTCTGCTTTCCTGCGGACTCCATCCTCAAAAGCACCTGTTTTCGCTTTCGGCAGCCTCCGGAGCAAAAAAAACAAACGTCCAGCTTTTGCTGCCACAGCAAAGGTGCCAGCGGGGAAAAGTAATGCTGGTTCTCACTGCCTCCTGGAACCCTTTCAAATGCCCCAGACAATTTGGCCCTCTCTGCTTTCCTGCGGACTCCATCCTCAAAAGCACCTGTTTTCGCTTTCGGCAGCCTCCGGAGCAAAAAAAACAAACGTCCAGCTTTTGCTGCCACAGCAAAGGTGCCAGCGGGGAAAAGTAATGTTGGTTCTCACTGCCTCCTGGAACTCTTTCAAATGCCACAGACAATTTGGCCCTCTCTGCTTTCCTGCGGACTGCATCCTCAAAAGCACCTTTTTTCGCTTTCGGCAGCCTCCGGAGCAAAAAAGACAAACGTCCAACTTTTGCTGCCACAGCAAAGGTGCCAGCGGGGAAAAGTAATGCTGGTTCTAACTGTCTCCTGGAACCTCTTCAAATGCCCCAGACAATTTGGCCCTCTCTGCTTTCCTGCGGACTCCATCCAAAAAAGCACCTGTTTTCGCTTTCGGCAACCTCAGGAGCAAAAAAGACAAACGTCCAGCTTTTGCTGCCACAGCAAAGGTGCCAGCGGGGAAAAGTAATGCTGGTTCTCACTGTCTCCTGGAACCCTTTCAAATGCCCCAGACAATTTGGCCCTCTCTGCTTTCCTGCGGACTCCATCCTCAAAAGCACCTGTTTTCGCTTTCGGCATTCTCCGGAGCAAAAAAGACAAACGTCCAGCTTTTGCTGCCACAGCAAAGGTGCCAGCGGGGAAAAGTAATGTTGCTTCTAACTGTCTCCTGGAACCCTTTCAAATGCCACAGACAATTTGGCCCTCTCTGCTTTCCTGCGGACTCCATCCTCAAAAGCACCTGTTTTCGCTTTCGGCAGCCTCCGGAGCAAAAAAGACAAACGTCCAGCTTTTGCTGCCACAGCAAAGGTGCCAGCGGGGAAAAGTAATGCTGCTTCTCACTGTCTCCTGGAACCCTTTCAAATGCCCCAGACAATTTGGCCCTCTCTGCTTTCCTGCGGACTCCATCCTCAAAAGCACCTGTTTTCGCTTTCGGCAACCTCCGGAGCAAAAAAAACAAACGTCCAGCTTTTGCTGCCACAGCAAAGGTGCCAGCGGGGAAAAGTAACGCTGGTTCTCACTGCCTCCTGGAACTCTTTCAAATGCCACAGAAAATTTGGCCCTCTCTGCTTTCCTGCGGACTCCATCCTCAAGAGCACCTGTTTTCGCTTTCGGCAACCTCCGGAGCAAAAAAAACAAACGTCCAGCTTTTGCTGCCACAGCAAAGGTGCCAGCGGGGAAAAGTAATGCTGGTTCTCACTGCCTCCTGGAACCCTTTCAAATGCCCCAGACAATTTGGCCCTCTCTGCTTTCCTGCGGACTCCATCCTCAAAAGCACCTGTTTTCGCTTTCGGCAGCCTCCGGAGCAAAAAAAACAAACGTCCAGCTTTTGCTGCCACAGCAAAGGTGCCAGCGGGGAAAAGTAATGTTGGTTCTCACTGCCTCCTGGAACTCTTTCAAATGCCACAGACAATTTGGCCCTCTCTGCTTTCCTGCGGACTGCATCCTCAAAAGCACCTTTTTTCGCTTTCGGCAGCCTCCGGAGCAAAAAAGACAAACGTCCAACTTTTGCTGCCACAGCAAAGGTGCCAGCGGGGAAAAGTAATGCTGGTTCTAACTGTCTCCTGGAACCTCTTCAAATGCCCCAGACAATTTGGCCCTCTCTGCTTTCCTGCGGACTCCATCCACAAAAGCACCTGTTTTCGCTTTCGGCAACCTCAGGAGCAAAAAAGACAAACGTCCAGCTTTTGCTGCCACAGCAAAGGTGCCAGCGGGGAAAAGTAATGCTGGTTCTCACTGTCTCCTGGAACCCTTTCAAATGCCCCAGACAATTTGGCCCTCTCTGCTTTCCTGCGGACTCCATCCTCAAAAGCACCTGTTTTCGCTTTCGGCAGCCTCCGGAGCAAAAAAGACAAACGTCCAGCTTTTGCTGCCACAGCAAAGGTGCCAGCGGGGAAAAGTAATGTTGCTTCTAACTGTCTCCTGGAACCCTTTCAAATGCCACAGACAATTTGGCCCTCTCTGCTTTCCTGCGGACTCCATCCTCAAAAGCACCTGTTTTCGCTTTCGGCAGCCTCCGGAGCAAAAGAGACAAACGTCCAGCTTTTGCTGCCACAGCAAAGGTGCCAGCGGGGAAAAGTAATGCTGCTTCTCACTGTCTCCTGGAACCCTTTCAAATGCCCCAGACAATTTGGCCCTCTCTGCTTTCCTGCGGACTCCATCCTCAAAAGCACCTGTTTTCGCTTTCGGCAACCTCCGGAGCAAAAAAAACAAACGTCCAGCTTTTGCTGCCACAGCAAAGGTGCCAGCGGGGAAAAGTAATGCTGGTTCTCACTGCCTCCTGGAACTCTTTCAAATGCCACAGAAAATTTGGCCCTCTCTGCTTTCCTGCGGACTGCATCCTCAAAAGCACCTTTTTTCGCTTTCGGCAGCCTCCGGAGCAAAAAAGACAAACGTCCAGCTTTTGCTGCCACAGCAAAGGTGCCAGCGGGGAAAAGTAATGCTGGTTCTCACTGCCTCCTGAAACCCTTTCAAATGCCCCAGAGAATTTGGCCCTCTCTGCTTTCCTGCGGACTCCATCCTCAAAAGCACCTTTTTTCGCTTTCGGCATTCTCCGGATCAAAAAAGACAAACGTCCAGCTTTTGCTGCCACAGCAAAGGTGCCACCAGGGAAAAGTGATGCTGGTCCTCACTGCCTCCTGGTACCTCTTCAAATGCCCCAGACAATTTGGCCCTCTCTGCTTTCCTGCGGACTCCATCCACAAAAGCACCTGTTTTCGCTTTCGGCAGCCTCCGGAGCAAAAAAGACAAACGTCCAGCTTTTGCTGCCACAGCAAAGGTGCCAGCGGGGAAAAGTAATGCTGCTTCTCACTGTCTCCTGGAACCCTTTCAAATGCCCCAGACAATTTGGCCCTCTCTGCTTTCCTGCGGACTCCGTCCTCAAAAGCACCTGTTTTCGCTTTCGGCAGCCTCCGGAGCAAAAAAGACAAACGTCCAGATTTTGCTGCCACAGCAAAGGTGCCAGCGGGGAAAAGCAATGTTGCTTCTAACTATCTCCTGGAACCCTTTCAAATGCCCCAGACAATTTGGCCCTCTCTGCTTTCCTGCGGACTCCATCCTCAAAAGCACCTGTTTTCGCTTTCGGCAGCCTCCGGAGCAAAAAAGACAAACGTCCAACTTTTGCTGCCACAGCAAAGGTGCCAGCGGGGAAAAGTAATGCTGCTTCTCACTGTCTCCTGGAACCCTTTCAAATGCCACAGACAATTTGGCCCTCTCTGCTTTCCTGCGGACTCCATCCTCAAGAGCACCTGTTTTCGCTTTCGGCAACCTCCGGAGCAAAAAAAACAAACGTCCAGCTTTTGCTGCCACAGCAAAGGTGCCAGCGGGGAAAAGTAATGCTGGTTCTCACTGCCTCCTGGAACCCTTTCAAATGCCCCAGACAATTTGGCCCTCTCTGCTTTCCTGCGGACTCCATCCTCAAAAGCACCTGTTTTCGCTTTCGGCAGCCTCCGGAGCAAAAAAAACAAACGTCCAGCTTTTGCTGCCACAGCAAAGGTGCCAGCAGGGAAAAGTAATGTTGGTTCTCACTGCCTCCTGGAACTCTTTCAAATGCCACAGAAAATTTGGCCCTCTCTGCTTTCCTGCGGACTGCATCCTCAAAAGCACCTTTTTTCGCTTTCGGCAGCCTCCGGAGCAAAAAAGACAAACGTCCAGCTTTTGCTGCCACAGCAAAGGTGCCAGCGGGGAAAAGTAATGCTGGTTCTAACTGTCTCCTGGAACCTCTTCAAATGCCCCAGACAATTTGGCCCTCTCTGCTTTCCTGCGGACTGCATCCTCAAAAGCACCTGTTTTCGCTTTCGGCAGCCTCCGGAGCAAAAAAAACAAACGTCCAGCTTTTGCTGCCACAGCAAAGGTGCCAGCGGGGAAAAGTAATGTTGGTTCTCACTGCCTCCTGGAACTCTTTCAAATGCCACAGAAAATTTGGCCCTCTCTGCTTTCCTGCGGACTGCATCCTCAAAAGCACCTTTTTTCGCTTTCGGCAGCCTCCGGAGCAAAAAAGACAAACGTCCAACTTTTGCTGCCACAGCAAAGGTGCCAGCGGGGAAAAGTAATGCTGGTTCTAACTGTCTCCTGGAACCTCTTCAAATGCCCCAGACAATTTGGCCCTCTCTGCTTTCCTGCGGACTCCATCCACAAAAGCACCTGTTTTCGCTTTCGGCAACCTCAGGAGCAAAAAAGACAAACGTCCAGCTTTTGCTGCCACAGCAAAGGTGCCAGCGGGGAAAAGTAATGCTGGTTCTCACTGCCTCCTGGAACCCTTTCAAATGCCACAGACAATTTGGCCCTCTCTGCTTTCCTGCGGACTCCATCCTCAAAAGCACCTGTTTTCGCTTTCGGCATTCTCCGGAGCAAAAAAGACAAACGTCCAGCTTTTGCTGCCACAGCAAAGGTGCCAGCGGGGAAAAGTAATGTTGCTTCTAACTGTCTCCTGGAACCCTTTCAAATGCCACAGACAATTTGGCCCTCTCTGCTTTCCTGCGGACTCCATCCTCAAAAGCACCTGTTTTCGCTTTCGGCAGCCTCCGGAGCAAAAGAGACAAACGTTCAGCTTTTGCTGCCACAGCAAAGGTGCCAGCGGGGAAAAGTAATGCTGCTTCTCACTGTCTCCTGGAACCCTTTCAAATGCCCCAGACAATTTGGCCCTCTCTGCTTTCCTGCGGACTCCATCCTCAAAAGCACCTGTTTTCGCTTTCGGCAACCTCCGGAGCAAAAAAAACAAACGTCCAGCTTTTGCTGCCACAGCAAAGGTGCCAGCGGGGAAAAGTAATGCTGGTTCTCACTGCCTCCTGGAACTCTTTCAAATGCCACAGAAAATTTGGCCCTCTCTGCTTTCCTGCGGACTGCATCCTCAAAAGCACCTTTTTTCGCTTTCGGCAGCCTCCGGAGCAAAAAAGACAAACGTCCAGGTTTTGCTGCCACAGCAAAGGTGCCAGCGGGGAAAAGTAATGCTGGTTCTAACTGTCTCCTGGAACCTCTTCAAATGCCCCAGACAATTTGGCCCTCTCTGCTTTCCTGCGGACTCCATGCACAAAAGCACCTGTTTTCGCTTTCGGCAGCCTCCGGAGCAAAAAAGACAAACGTCCAGCTTTTGCTGCCACAGCAAAGGTGCCAGCGGGGAAAAGTAATGCTGGTTCTCACTGTCTCCTGGAACCCTTTCAAATGCCTCAGACAATTTGGCCCTCTCTGCTTTCCTGCGGACTCCATCTTCAAAAGCACCTGTTTTCGCTTTCGGCAGCCTCCGGAGCAAAAAAGACAAACGTCCAGCTTTTGCTGCCACAGCAAAGGTGCCAGCGGGGAAAAGTAATGCTGCTTCTCACTGTCTCCTGGAACCCTTTCAAATGCCCCAGACAATGTGGCCCTCTCTGCTTTCCTGCGGACTCCATCCTCAAAAGCACCTGTTTTCGCTTTCGGCAACCTCCGGAGCAAAAAAAACAAACGTCCAGCTTTTGCTGCCACAGCAAAGGTGCCAGCGGGGAAAAGTAATGTTGGTTCTCACTGCCTCCTGGAACTCTTTCAAATGCCACAGAAAATTTGGCCCTCTCTGCTTTCCTGCGGACTCCATCCTCAAAAGCACCTTTTTTCGCTTTCGGCATTCTCCGGATCAAAAAAGACAAACGTCCAGCTTTTGCTGCCACAGCAAAGGTGCCAGCAGGGAAAAGTAATGCTGGTTCTTACTGTCTCCTGGAACCTCTTCAAATGCCACAGACAATTTGGCCCTCTCTGCTTTCCTGCGGACTCCATCCACAAAAGCACCTGTTTTCGCTTTCGGCAGCCTCCGGAGCAAAAAAGACAAACGTCCAGCTTTTGCTGCCACAGCAAAGGTGCCAGCGGGGAAAAGTAATGCTGCTTCTCACTGTCTCCTGGAACCCTTTCAAATGCCCCAGACAATTTGGCCCTCTCTGCTTTCCTGCGGACTCCGTCCTCAAAAGCACCTGTTTTCGCTTTCGGCAGCCTCCGGAGCAAAAAAGACAAACGTCCAGATTTTGCTGCCACAGCAAAGGTGCCAGCGGGGAAAAGCAATGTTGCTTCTAACTATCTCCTGGAACCCTTTCAAATGCCACAGACAATTTGGCCCTCTCTGCTTTCCTGCGGACTCCATCCTCAAAAGCACCTGTTTTCGCTTTCGGCAGCCTCCGGAGCAAAAAAGACAAACGTCCAACTTTTGCTGCCACAGCAAAGGTGCCAGCGGGGAAAAGTAATGCTGCTTCTCACTGTCTCCTGGAACCCTTTCAAATGCCACAGACAATTTGGCCCTCTCTGCTTTCCTGCGGACTCCATCCTCAAGAGCACCTGTTTTCGCTTTCGGCAACCTCCGGAGCAAAAAAAACAAACGTCCAGCTTTTGCTGCCACAGCAAAGGTGCCAGCGGGGAAAAGTAATGCTGGTTCTCACTGCCTCCTGGAACCCTTTCAAATGCCCCAGACAATTTGGCCCTCTCTGCTTTCCTGCGGACTCCATCCTCAAAAGCACCTGTTTTCGCTTTCGGCAGCCTCCGGAGCAAAAAAAACAAACGTCCAGCTTTTGCTGCCACAGCAAAGGTGCCAGCGGGGAAAAGTAATGTTGGTTCTCACTGCCTCCTGGAACTCTTTCAAATGCCACAGAAAATTTGGCCCTCTCTGCTTTCCTGCGGACTGCATCCTCAAAAGCACCTTTTTTCGCTTTCGGCAGCCTCCGGAGCAAAAAAGACAAACGTCCAGCTTTTGCTGCCACAGCAAAGGTGCCAGCGGGGAAAAGTAATGCTGGTTCTAACTGTCTCCTGGAACCTCTTCAAATGCCCCAGACAATTTGGCCCTCTCTGCTTTCCTGCGGACTGCATCCTCAAAAGCACCTGTTTTCGCTTTCGGCAGCCTCCGGAGCAAAAAAGACAAACGTCCAGCTTTTGCTGCCACAGCAAAGGTGCCAGCGGGGAAAAGTAATGCTGGTTCTCACTGTCTCCTGGAACCTTTTCAAATGCTCCAGACAATTTGGCCCTCTCTGCTTTCCTGCGGACTCCATCCACAAAAGCACCTGTTTTCGCTTTCGGCAGCCTCCGGAGCAAAAAAGACAAACGTCCAACTTTTGCTGCCACAGCAAAGGTGCCAGCGGGGAAAAGTAATGCTGCTCCTCACTGCCTCCTGGAACCCTTTCAAATGCCCCAGACAATTTGGCCCTCTCTGCTTTCCTGCGGACTCCATCCTCAAGAGCACCTGTTTTCGCTTTCGGCAACCTCCGGAGCAAAAAAGACAAACGTCCAGCTTTTGCTGCCACAGGAAAGGTGCCAGCGGGGAAAAGTAATGCTGCTTCTCACTGTCTCCTAGAACCCTTTCAAATGCCCCAGAGAATTTGGCCCTCTCTGCTTTCCTGCGGACTCCATCCTCAAAAGCACCTTTTTTCGCTTTCGGCAGCCTCCGGAGCAAAAAAAACAAACGTCCAGCTTTTGCTGCCACAGCAAACGTGCCAGCGGGGAAAAGTAATGCTGGTTCTCACTGTCTCCTGGAACCTCTCCAAATGCCCCAGACAATTTGGCCCTCTCTGCTTTCCTGCGGACTCCATCCACAAAAGCACCTGTTTTCGCTTTCGGCAGCCTCCGGAGCAAAAAAGACAAACGTCCAGCTTTTGCTGCCACAGCAAAGGTGCCAGCGGGGAAAAGTAATGCTGGTTCTCACTGTCTCCTGGAACCCTTTCAAATGCCCCAGACAATTTGGCCCTCTCTGCTTTCCTGCGGACTCCGTCCTCAAAAGCACCTGTTTTCGCTTTCGGCAGCCTCCGGAGCAAAAAAGACAAACGTCCAGCTTTTGCTGCCACAGCAAAGGTGCCAGCGGGGAAAAGCAATGTTGCTTCTAACTATCTCCTGGAACCCTTTCAAATGCCACAGACAATTTGGCCCTCTCTGCTTTCCTGCGGACTCCATCCTCAAAAGCACCTGTTTTCGCTTTCGGCAGCCTCCGGAGCAAAAAAAACAAACGTCCAGCTTTTGCTGCCACAGCAAACGTGCCAGTGGGGAAAAGTAATGCTGGTTCTCACTGTCTCCTGGAACCTTTTCAATTGCTCCAGACAATTTGGCCCTCTCTGCTTTCCTGCGGACTCCATCGTCAAAAGCACCTGTTTTCGCTTTCGGCAGCCTCCGGAGCAAAAAAGACAAACGTCCAACTTTTGCTGCCACAGCAAAGGTGCCAGCGGGGAAAAGTAATGCTGCTTCTCACTGTCTCCTGGAACCCTTTCAAATGCCACAGACAATTTGGCCCTCTCTGCTTTCCTGCGGACTCCATCCTCAAGAGCACCTGTTTTCGCTTTCGGCAACCTCCGGAGCAAAAAAAAACAAACGTCCAGCTTTTGCTGCCACAGCAAAGGTGCCAGCGGGGAAAAGTAATGCTGGTTCTCACTGCCTCCTGGAACCCTTTCAAATGCCCCAGACAATTTGGCCCTCTCTGCTTTCCTGCGGACTCCATCCTCAAAAGCACCTGTTTTCGCTTTCGGCAGCCTCCGGAGCAAAAAAAACAAACGTCCAGCTTTTGCTGCCACAGCAAAGGTGCCAGCGGGGAAAAGTAATGTTGGTTCTCACTGCCTCCTGGAACTCTTTCAAATGCCACAGAAAATTTGGCCCTCTCTGCTTTCCTGCGGACTCCATCCACAAAAGCACCTGTTTTCGCTTTCGGCAGCCTCCGGAGCAAAAAAAACAAACGTCCAGCTTTTGCTGCCACAGCAAAGGTGCCAGCGGGGAAAAGTAATGCTGGTTCTCACTGCCTCCTGGAACCCTTTCAAATGCACCAGACAATTTGGCCCTCTCTGCTTTCCTGCGGACTCTATTCTCAAAAGCGCCTTTTTTCAATTTCGGCGCCCTCCGGTGGTAAAAAGACAAACGTCCAGGTTTTGCAGCCACAGCAAAGGTGCCAGCGGGGAAAAGTAATGCTGGTTCTCACTGCCTCCTGGAACCTCTTCAAATGCCCCAGACAATTTGGCCCTCTCTGCTTTCCTGCGGACTCCATCCTCCAAAGCACTTTTTTTCGCTTTCGGCAGCCTCCGGAGCAAAAAAGACAAACGTCCAGCTTTTGCTGCCACAGCAAAGGTGCCAGCGGGGAAAAGTGATGCTGGTTCTAACTGCCTCCTGGAACCTCTTCAAATGCCCCAGATAATTTGGCCCTCTCTGCTTTCCTGCGGACTCCATCCTCAAAAGCACCTGTTTTCGCTTTGGGCAGCCTCCGGAGCAAAAAAGACAAACGTCCAGCTTTTGCTGCCACAGCAAAGGTGCCAGCGGGGAAAAGTAATGCTGGTCCTCATTGCCTCCTGGAACCTCTTCAAATGCCCCAGACAATTTGGCCCTCTCTGCTTTCCTGCGGACTCCATCCTCAAAAGCGCCTTTTTTCAATTTCGGCGCACTCCGGTGGTAAAAAGACAAACGTCCAGGTTTTGCTGCCACAGCAAAGGTGCCAGCGGTGAAAATTAATGGTGGTTCTCACTGCCCCCTGGAACCTCTTCAAATGCCACAGACTATTTGGCCCTCTCTGCTTTCCTGCGGACTCCATCCTCAAAAGCACCTGTTTTCGCTTTCGGCAGCCTCCGGAGCAAAAAAGACAAACGTCCAGCTTTTGCTGCCACAGCAAAGGTGCCAGCGGGGAAAAGTAATGCTGGTTCTCACTGCCTCCTGGAACCCTTTCAAATGCCACAGACAATTTGGCCCTCTCTGCTTTCCTGCGGACTCCATCCTCAAAAGCACCTGTTTTCGCTTTCGGCAGCCTCCGGAGCAAAAAAGACAAACGTCCAGCTTTTGCTGCCACAGCAAAGGTGCCAGAGGGGAAAAGTAATGCTGGTCCTCATTGCCTCCTGGAACCTCTTCAAATGCCGCAGACAATTTGGCCCTCTCTGCTTTCCTGCGGACTCTATCCTCAAAAGCGCCTTTTTTCAATTTCGGCGCCTTCCGGTGGTAAAAAGACAAACGTCCAGGTTTTGCTGCCACAGCAAAGGTGCCAGCGGTGAAAAGTAATGCTGGTTCTCACTGCCCCCTGGAACCTCTTCAAATGCCACAGACAATTTGGCCCTCTCTGCTTTCCTGCGGACTCCATCCTCAAAAGCACCTGTTTTCGCTTTCGGCAGCCTCCGGAGCAAAAAAGACAAACGTCCAGCTTTTGCTGCCACAGCAAAGGTGCCAGCGGGGAAAAGTGATGCTGGTTCTAACTGCCTCCTGGAACCTCTTCAAATGCCCCAGATAATTTGGCCCTCTCTGCTTTCCTGCGGACTCCATCCTCAAAAGCACCTTTTTTCGCTTTCGGCAGCCTCTGGAGCAAAAAAGACAAACGTCCAGCTTTTGCTGCCACAGCAAAGGTGCCAGCGGGGAAAAGTAATGCTGGTTCTCACTGCCTCCTGGAACTCTTTCAAATCCCGCAGAGAATTTGGCCCTCTCTGCTTTCCTGCGGACTCCATCCTCAAAAGCACCTGTTTTCGCTTTTGGCAGCCTCCGGAGCAAAAAAGACAAACGTCCAGCTTTTGCTGCCACAGCAAAGGTGCCAGCGGGGAAAAGTAATGCTGGTTCTCACTGCCTCCTGGAACCCTTTCAAATGCCCCAGACAATTTGGCCCTCTCTGCTTTCCTGCGGACTCCATCCACAAAAGCACCTGTTTTCGCTTTCGGCAGCCTCCGGAGCAAAAAAGACAAACGTCCAGCTTTTGCTGCCACAGCAAAGGTGCCAGCGGGGAAAAGTGATGCTGGTTCTAACTGCCTCCTGGAACCTCTTCAAATGCCCCAGACAATTTGGCCCTCTCTGCTTTCCTGCGGACTCCATCCTCAAAAGCACCTGTTTTCGCTTTCGGCAGCCTCCGGAGCAAAAAAGACAAACGTCCAGCTTTTGCTGCCACAGCAAAGGTGCCAGCGGGGAAAAGTAATGCTGGTCCTCATTGCCTCCTGGAACCTCTTCAAATGCCCCAGACAATTTGGCCCTCTCTGCTTTCCTGCGGACTCTATCCTCAAAAGCGCCTTTTTTCAATTTCGGCGCCCTCCGGTGGTAAAAAGACAAACGTCCAGGTTTTGCTGCCACAGCAAAGGTGCAAGCGGTGAAAAGTAATGCTGGTTCTCACTGCCCCCTGGAACGTCTTCAAATGCCACAGACTATTTGGCCCTCTCTGCTTTCCTGCGGACTCCATCCTCAAAAGCACCTGTTTTCGCTTTCGGCAGCCTCCGGAGCAAAAAAGACAAACGTCCAGCTTTTGCTGCCACAGCAAAGGTGCCAGCGGGGAAAAGTAATGCTGGTTCTCACTGCCTCCTGGAACCCTTTCAAATGCCCCAGACAATTTGGCCCTCTCTGCTTTCCTGCGGACTCCATCCTCAAAAGCACCTTTTTTCGCTTTCGGCAGCCTCCGGAGCAAAAAAGACAAACGTCCAGCTTTTGCTGCCACAGCAAAGGTGCCAGCGGGGAAAAGTAATGCTGGTTCTCACTGCCTCCTGGAACCTCTTCAAATGCCACAGACAATTTGGCCCTCTCTGCTTTCCTGCGGACTCCATCCTCAAAAGCACCTGTTTTCGCTTTCGGCATTCTCCGGAGCAAAAAAGACAAACGTCCAGCTTTTGCTGCCACAGCAAAGGTGCCAGCGGGGAAAAGTAATGCTGGTTCTCACTGTCTCCTGGAACCCTTTCAAATGCCCCAGACAATTTGGCCCTCTCTGCTTTCCTGCGGACTCTATTCTCAAAAGCGCCTTTTTTCAATTTCGGCGCCCTCCGGTGGTAAAAAGACAAACGTCCAGGTTTTGCTGCCACAGCAAAGGTGCCAGCGGTGAAAAGTAATGCTGGTTCACACTGCCTCCTGGAACCTCTTCAAATGCCCCAGACAATTTGGCCCTCTCTTCTTTCCTGTGGACTCCATCCACAAAAGCACCTGTTTTCGCTTTCGGCAGCCTCCGGAGCAAAAAAGACAAACGTCCAGCTTTTGCTGCCACAGCAAAGGTGCCAGCGGCGAAAAGTGATGCTGGTCCTCACTGCCTCCTGGTAATTTGGCCCTCTCTGCTTTCCTGCGGACTCCATCCTCAAAAGCACCTGTTTTCGCTTTCGGCAGCCTCCGGAGCAAAAAAGACAAACGTCCAGCTTTTGCTGCCACAGCAAAGGTGCCAGCGGGGAAAAGTAATGCTGGTTCTCACTGCCTCCTGGAACCCTTTCAAATGCCCCAGACAATTTGGCCCTCTCTGCTTTCCTGCGGACTCCATCCTCAAAAGCACCTTTTTTCGCTTTCGGCAGCCTCCGGAGCAAAGAAGACAAACGTCCAGCTTTTGCTGCCACAGCAAAGGTGCCAGCGGGGAAAAGTGATGCTGGTTCTAACTGCCTCCTGGAACCTCTTCAAATGCCCCAGATAATTTGGCCCTCTCTGCTTTCCTGCGGACTCCATCCTCAAAAGCGCCTTTTTTCAATTTCGGCGCCCTCCGGTGGTAAAAAGACAAACGTCCAGGTTTTGCTGCCACAGCAAAGGTGCCAGCGGTGAAAATTAATGCTGGTTCTCACTGCCCCCTGGAACCTCTTCAAATGCCACAGACTATTTGGCCCTCTCTGCTTTCCTGCGGACTCCATCCTCAAAAGAACCTGTTTTCGCTTTCGGCAGCCTCCGGAGCAAAAAAGACAAACGTCCAGCTTTTGCTGCCACAGCAAAGGTGCCAGCGGGGAAAAGTAATGCTGGTTCTCACTGCCTCCTGGAACCCTTTCAAATGCCACAGACAATTTGGCCCTCTCTGCTTTCCTACGGACTCCATCCTCAAAAGCACCTGTTTTCGCTTTCGGCAGCCTCCGGAGCAAAAAAGACAAACGTCCAGCTTTTGCTGCCACAGCAAAGGTGCCAGAGGGGAAAAGTAATGCTGGTCCTCATTGCCTCCTGGAACCTCTTCAAATGCCGCAGACAATTTGGCCCTCTCTGCTTTCCTGCGGACTCTATCCTCAAAAGCGCCTTTTTTCAATTTCGGCGCCTTCCGGTGGTAAAAAGACAAACGTCCAGCTTTTGCTGCCACAGCAAAGGTGCCAGCGGTGAAAAGTAATGCTGGTTCTCACTGCCCCCTGGAACCTCTTCAAATGCCACAGACAATTTGGCCCTCTCTGCTTTCCTGCGGACTCCATCCTCAAAAGCGCCTTTTTTCAATTTCGGCGCCCTCCGGTGGTAAAAAGACAAACGTCCAGGTTTTGCTGCCACAGCAAAGGTGCCAGCGGTGAAAATTAATGCTGGTTCTCACTGCCCCCTGGAACCTCTTCAAATGCCACAGACTATTTGGCCCTCTCTGCTTTCCTGCGGACTCCATCCTCAAAAGCACCTGTTTTCGCTTTCGGCAGCCTCCGGAGCAAAAAAGACAAACGTCCAGCTTTTGCTGCCACAGCAAAGGTGCCAGCGGGGAAAAGTAATGCTGGTTCTCACTGCCTCCTGGAACCCTTTCAAATGCCCCAGACAATTTGGCCCTCTCTGCTTTCCTGCGGACTCCATCCTCAAAAGCACCTGTTTTCGCTTTCGGCAGCCTCCGGAGCAAAAAAGACAAACGTCCAGCTTTTGCTGCCACAGCAAAGGTGCCAGAGGGGAAAAGTAATGCTGGTCCTCATTGCCTCCTGGAACCTCTTCAAATGCCGCAGACAATTTGGCCCTCTCTGCTTTCCTGCGGACTCTATCCTCAAAAGCGCCTTTTTTCAATTTCGGCGCCTTCCGGTGGTAAAAAGACAAACGTCCAGCTTTTGCTGCCACAGCAAAGGTGCCAGCGGTGAAAAGTAATGCTGGTTCTCACTGCCCCCTGGAACCTCTTCAAATGCCACAGACAATTTGGCCCTCTCTGCTTTCCTGCGGACTCCATCCTCAAAAGCACCTGTTTTCGCTTTCGGCAGCCTCCGGAGCAAAAAAGACAAACGTCCAGCTTTTGCTGCCACAGCAAAGGTGCCAGCGGGGAAAAGTGATGCTGGTTCTAACTGCCTCCTGGAACCTCTTCAAATGCTCCAGATAATTTGGCCCTCTCTGCTTTCCTGCGGACTCCATCCTCAAAAGCACCTTTTTTCGCTTTCGGCAGCCTCCGGAGCAAAAAAGACAAACGTCCAGCTTTTGCTGCCACAGCAAAGGTGCCAGCGGGGAAAAGTAATGCTGGTTCTCACTGCCTCCTGGAACTCTTTCAAATCCCACAGAGAATTTGGCCCTCTCTGCTTTCCTGCGGACTCCATCCTCAAAAGCACCTGTTTTCGCTTTCGGCAGCCTCCGGAGCAAAAAAGACAAACGTCCAGCTTTTGCTGCCACAGCAAAGGTGCCAGCGGGGAAAAGTAATGCTGGTTCTCACTGCCTCCTGGAACCCTTTCAAATGCCCCAGACAATTTGGCCCTCTCTGCTTTCCTGCGGACTCCATCCACAAAAGCACCTGTTTTCGCTTTCGGCAGCCTCCGGAGCAAAAAAGACAAACGTCCAGCTTTTGCTGCCACAGCAAAGGTGCCAGCGGGGAAAAGTGATGCTGGTTCTAACTGCCTCCTGGAACCTCTTCAAATGCCCCAGACAATTTGGCCCTCTCTGCTTTCCTGCGGACTCCATCCTCAAAAGCACCTGTTTTCGCTTTCGGCAGCCTCCGGAGCAAAAAAGACAGACGTCCAGCTTTTGCTGCCACAGCAAAGGTGCCAGCGGGGAAAAGTAATGCTGGTCCTCATTGCCTCCTGGAACCTCTTCAAATGCCCCAGACAATTTGGCCCTCTCTGCTTTCCTGCGGACTCTATCCTCAAAAGCGCCTTTTTTCAATTTCGGCGCCCTCCGGTGGTAGAAAGACAAACGTCCAGGTTTTGCTGCCACAGCAAAGGTGCAAGCGGTGAAAAGTAATGCTGGTTCTCACTGCCCCCTGGAACGTCTTCAAATGCCACAGACTATTTGGCCCTCTCTGCTTTCCTGCGGACTCCATCCTCAAAAGCACCTGTTTTCGCTTTCGGCATTCTCCGGAGCAAAAAAGACAAACGTCCAGCTTTTGCTGCCACAGCAAAGGTGCCAGCGGGGAAAAGTAATGCTGGTTCTCACTGTCTCCTGGAACCCTTTCAAATGCCCCAGACAATTTGGCCCTCTCTGTTTTCCTGCGGACTCCATCCTCAAAAGCACCTGTTTTCGCTTTCGGCAGCCTCCGGAGCAAAAAAGACAAACGTCCAGCTTTTGCTGCCACAGCAAAGGTGCCAGCGGGGAAAAGTAATGCTGGTTCTCACTGCCTCCTGGAACCCTTTCAAATGCCCCAGACAATTTGGCCCTCTCTGCTTTCCTGCGGACTCCATCCTCAAAAGCACCTGTTTTCGCTTTCGGCAGCCTCCGGAGCAAAAAAGAAAAACGTCCAGCTTTTGCTGCCACAGCAAAGGTGCCAGCGGGGAAAAGTAATGCTGGTTCTCACTGCCTCCTGGAACTCTTTCAAATCCCGCAGAGAATTTGGCCCTCTCTGCTTTCCTGCGGACTCCATCCTCAAAAGCACCTGTTTTCGCTTTCGGCAGCCTCCGGAGCAAAAAAGACAAACGTCCAGCTTTTGCTGCCACAGCAAAGGTGCCAGCGGGGAAAAGTAATGCTGGTTCTCACTGCCTCCTGGAACCCTTTCAAATGCCCCAGACAATTTGGCCCTCTCTGCTTTCCTGCGGACTCCATCCACAAAAGCACCTGTTTTCGCTTTCGGCAGCCTCCGGAGCAAAAAAGACAAACGTCCAGCTTTTGCTGCCACAGCAAAGGTGCCAGCGGGGAAAAGTGATGCTGGTTCTAACTGCCTCCTGGAACCTCTTCAAATGCCCCAGACAATTTGGCCCTCTCTGCTTTCCTGCGGACTCCATCCTCAAAAGCACCTGTTTTCGCTTTCGGCAGCCTCCGGAGCAAAAAAGACAGACGTCCAGCTTTTGCTGCCACAGCAAAGGTGCCAGCGGGGAAAAGTAATGCTGGTCCTCATTGCCTCCTGGAACCTCTTCAAATGCCCCAGACAATTTGGCCCTCTCTGCTTTCCTGCGGACTCTATCCTCAAAAGCGCCTTTTTTCAATTTCGGCGCCCTCCGGTGGTAGAAAGACAAACGTCCAGGTTTTGCTGCCACAGCAAAGGTGCAAGCGGTGAAAAGTAATGCTGGTTCTCACTGCCCCCTGGAACGTCTTCAAATGCCACAGACTATTTGGCCCTCTCTGCTTTCCTGCGGACTCCATCCTCAAAAGCACCTGTTTTCGCTTTCGGCATTCTCCGGAGCAAAAAAGACAAACGTCCAGCTTTTGCTGCCACAGCAAAGGTGCCAGCGGGGAAAAGTAATGCTGCTTCTCACTGTCTCCTAGAACCCTTTCAAATGCCCCAGACAATTTGGCCCTCTCTGCTTTCCTGCGGACTCCATCCTCAAAAGCACCTGTTTTCGCTTTCGGCAAACTCCGGAGCAAAAAAAACAAACGTCCAGCTTTTGCTGCCACAGCAAAGGTGCCAGCGGGGAAAAGTAATGCTGGTTCTCACTGTCTCCTGGAACCCTTTCAAATGCCCCAGACAATTTGGCCCTCTCTGCTTTCCTGCGGACTCCATCCTCAAAAGCACCTGTTTTCGCTTTCGGCAGCCTCCGGAGCAAAAAAGACAAACGTCCAGCTTTTGCTGCCACAGCAAAGGTGCCAGCGGGGAAAAGTAATGCTGGTTCTCACTGCCTCCTGGAACCCTTTCAAATGCCCCAGACAATTTGGCCCTCTCTGCTTTCCTGCGGACTCCATCCTCAAAAGCACCTGTTTTCGCTTTCGGCAGCCTCCGGAGCAAAAAAGAAAAACGTCCAGCTTTTGCTGCCACAGCAAAGGTGCCAGCGGGGAAAAGTAATGCTGGTTCTCACTGCCTCCTGGAACCTCTTCAAATGACCCAGACAATTTGGCCCTCTCTGCTTTCCTGCGGACTCTATCCTCAAAAGCGCCTTTTTTCAATTTCGGCGCCCTCCGGTGGTAAAAAGACAAACGTCCAGCTTTTGCTGCCACAGCAAAGGTGCCAGCGGGGAAAAGTAATGCTGGTTCTCATTGCCTCCTGGAACCCCTCCAAATGCCCCAGACAATTTGGCCCTCTCTGCTTTCCTGCGGACTCCATCCTCAAAAGCACCTGTTTTCGCTTTCGGCAGCCTCCGGAGCAAAAAAGACAAACGTCCAGCTTTTGCTGCCACAGCAAAGGTGCCAGCGGGGAAAAGTAATGCTGGTTCTCACTGTCTCCTGGAACTCTTTCAAATGCCCCAGACAATTTGGCCCTCTCTGCTTTCCTGCGGACTCCATCCTCAAAAGCACCTGTTTTCGCTTTCGGCAGCCTCCGGAGCAAAAAAGAAAAACGTCCAGATTTTGCTGCCACAGCAAACGTGCCAGCGGGGAAAAGTAATGCTGGTTCTCACTGCCTCCTGGAACCTCTTCAAATGCCCCAGACAATTTGGCCCTCTCTGCTTTCCTGCGGATTCCATCCTCAAAAGCACCTGTTTTCGCTTTCGGCAGCCTCCGGAGCAAAAAAGACAAACGTCCAGCTTTTGCTGCCAGAGCAAAGGTGCCAGCGGGGAAAAGTAATGCTGGTTCTCACTGTCTCCTGGAACCCTTTCAAATGCCACAGACAATTTGGCCCTCTCTGCTTTCCTGCGGACTCCATCCTCAAAAGCACCTGTTTTCGCTTTCGGCAACCTCTGCAGCAAAAAAGACAAACGTCCAGCTTTTGCTGCCACAGCAAAGGTGCCAGCAGGGAAAAGTGATGCTGGTCCTCACTGCCTCCTGGAACCTCTTCAAATGCCACAGACAATTTGGCCCTCTCTGCTTTCCTGCGGACTCCATCCACAAAAGCACCTGTTTTCGCTTTCGGCAGCCTCCGGAGCAAAAAAGACAAACGTCCAGCTTTTGCTGCCACAGCAAAGGTGCCAGCGGGGAAAAGTAATGCTGGTCCTCACTGCCTCCTGGAACCTCTTCAAATGCCACAGACAATTTGGCCCTCTCTGCTTTCCTGCGGACTCCATCCTCAAAAGCACCTGTTTTCGCTTTCGGCAGCCTCCGGAGCAAAAAAGACAAACGTCCAGCTTTTGCTGCCACAGCAAAGGTGCCAGCGGGGAAAAGTAATGCTGGTTCTCACTGCCTCCTGGAACCCTTTCAAATGCCCCAGACAATTTGGCCCTCTCTGCTTTCCTGCGGACTCCATCCTCAAAAGCACCTTTTTCGCTTTCGGCATTCTCCGGAGCAAAAAAGACAAACGTCCAGCTTTTGCTGCCACAGCAAAGGTGCCAGCGGGGAAAAGTAATGCTGCTTCTCACTGTCTCCTGGAACCCTTTCAAATGCCCCAGACAATTTGGCCCTCTCTGCTTTCCTGCGAACTCCATCCTCAAAAGCACCTGTTTTTGCTTTCGGCAGCCTCCGGAGCAAAAAAAACAAACGTCCAGGTTTTGCTGCCACAGCAAAGGTGCCAGCGGTGAAAAGTAATGCTGGTTCTCACTGCCTCCTGGAACCTCTTCAAATGCCACAGACAATTTGGCCCTCTCTGCTTTCCTGCGGATTCCATCCTCAAAAGCACCTGTTTTCGCTTTCGGCAGCCTCCGGAGCAAAAAAGACAAACGTCCAGCTTTTGCTGCCACAGCAAAGGTGCCAGCGGGGAAAAGTAATGCTGGTTCTCACTGCCTCCTGGAACCCTTTCAAATGCCCCAGACAATTTGGCCCTCTCTGCTTTCCTGCGGACTCCATCCTCAAAAGCACCTTTTTTCGCTTTCGGCATTCTCCGGATCAAAAAAGACAAACGTCCAGCTTTTGCTGCCACAGCAAAGGTGCCAGCGGGGAAAAGTAATGCTGGTTCTCACTGCCTCCTGGAACCCTTTCAAATGCCCCAGAGAATTTGGCCCTCTCTGCTTTCCTGCGGACTCCATCCACAAAAGCACCTGTTTTCGCTTTCGGCAGCCTCCGGAGCAAAAAAGACAAACGTCCAGCTTTTGCTGCCACAGCAAAGGTGCCAGCGGGGAAAAGTAATGCTGGTTCTCACTGTCTCCTGGAACCCTTTCAAATGCCCCAGACAATTTGGCCCTCTCTGCTTTCCTGCGGACTCCATCCACAAAAGCACCTGTTTTCGCTTTCGGCAGCCTCCGGAGCAAAAAAGACAAACGTCCAGCTTTTGCTGCCACAGCAAAGGTGCCAGCGGGGAAAAGTGATGCTGGTCCTCACTGCCTCCTGGAACCTCTTCAAATGCCACAGATAATTTGGCCCTCTCTGCTTTCCTGCGGACTCCATCCTCAAAAGCACCTGTTTTCGCTTTCGGCAGCCTCCGGAGCAAAAAAGACAAACGTCCAGCTTTTGCTGCCACAGCAAAGGTGCCAGCGGGGAAAAGTAATGCTGGTTCTCACTGCCTCCTGGAACCCTTTCAAATGCCCCAGACAATTTGGCCCTCTCTGCTTTCCTGCGGACTCCATCCTCAAAAGCACCTTTTTTCGCTTTCGGCAGCCTCCGGAGCAAAAAAGACAAACGTCCAGCTTTTGCTGCCACAGCAAAGGTGCCAGCGGGGAAAAGTGATGCTGGTTCTAACTGCCTCCTGGAACCTCTTCAAATGCCCCAGATAATTTGGCCCTCTCTGCTTTCCTGCGGACTCCATCCTCAAAAGCACCTGTTTTCGCTTTCGGCAGCCTCCGGAGCAAAAAAGACAAACGTCCAGCTTTTGCTGCCACAGCAAAGGTGCCAGCGGGGAAAAGTAATGCTGGTCCTCATTGCCTCCTGGAACCTCTTCAAATGCCCCAGACAATTTGGCCCTCTCTGCTTTCCTGCGGACTCTATCCTCAAAAGCGCCTTTTTTCAATTTCGGCGCCCTCCGGTGGTAAAAAGACAAACGTCCAGGTTTTGCTGCCACAGCAAAGGTGCCAGCGGGGAAAAGTAATGCTGGTTCTCACTGCCCCCTGGAACCTCTTCAAATGCCACAGACTATTTGGCCCTCTCTGCTTTCCTGCGGACTCCATCCTCAAAAGCACCTGTTTTCGCTTTCGGCAGCCTCCGGAGCAAAAAAGACAAACGTCCAGCTTTTGCTGCCACAGCAAAGGTGCCAGCGGGGAAAAGTGATGCTGGTTCTCACTGCCTCCTGGAACCCTTTCAAATGCCACAGACAATTTGGCCCTCTCTGCTTTCCTGCGGACTCCATCCTCAAAAGCACCTGTTTTCGCTTTCGGCAGCCCCGGAGCAAAAAAGACAAACGTCCAGCTTTTGCTGCCACAGCAAAGGTGCCAGCGGGGAAAAGTAATGCTGGTTCTCACTGCCTCCTGGAACTCTTTCAAATGTTACAGACAATTTGGCCCTCTCTGCTTTCCTGCGGACTCCATCCTCAAAAGCACCTGTTTTCGCTTTCGGCAGCCTCCGGAGCAAAAAAGACAAACGTCCAGCTTTTGCTGCCACAGCAAAGCTGCCAGCGGGGAAAAGTAATGCTGGTTCTCACTGCCTCCTGGAACTCTTTCAAATGCCCCAGACAATTTGGCCCTCTCTGCTTTCCTGCGGACTCCATCCTCAAAAGCACCTGTTTTCGCTTTCGGCAGCCTCCGGAGCAAAAAAGACAAACGTCCAGCTTTTGCTGCCACAGCAAAGGTGCCAGCGGGGAAAAGTAATGCTGGTCCTCACTGCCTCCTGGAACCTCTTCAAATGCCACAGACAATTTGGCCCTCTCTGCTTTCCTGCGGACTCCATCCTCAAAAGCACCTGTTTTCGCTTTCGGCAGCCTCCGGAGCAAAAAAGAAAAACGTCCAGCTTTTGCTGCCACAGCAAAGGTGCCAGCGGGGAAAAGTAATGCTGGTTCTCACTGCCTCCTGGAACCCTTTCAAATGCCCCAGACAATTTGGCCCTCTCTGCTTTCCTGCGGACTCCATCCTCAAAAGCACCTGTTTTCGCTTTCGGCAGCCTCCGGAGCAAAAAAGACAAACGTCCAGCTTTTGCTGCCACAGCAAAGGTGCCAGCGGGGAAAAGTAATGCTGGTTCTCACTGTCTCCTGGAACCCTTTCAAATGCCCCAGACAATTTGGCCCTCTCTGCTTTCCTGCGGACTCCATCCTCAAAAGCACCTGTTTTCGCTTTCGGCAACCTCTGCAGCAAAAAAGACAAACGTCCAGCTTTTGCTGCCACAGCAAAGGTGCCAGCGGGGAAAAGTAATGCTGGTTCTCACTGTCTCCTGGAACCCTTTCAAATGCCCCAGACAATTTGGCCCTCTCTGCTTTCCTGCGGACTCCATCCTCAAAAGCACCTGTTTTCGCTTTCGGCAACCTCTGCAGCAAAAAAGACAAACGTCCAGCTTTTGCTGCCACAGCAAAGGTGCCAGCAGGGAAAAGTGATGCTGGTCCTCACTGCCTCCTGGAACCTCTTCAAATGCCACAGACAATTTGGCCCTCTCTGCTTTCCTGCGGACTCCATCCACAAAAGCACCTGTTTTCGCTTTCGGCAGCCTCCGGAGCAAAAAAGACAAACGTCCAGCTTTTGCTGCCACAGCAAAGGTGCCAGCGGGGAAAAGTAATGCTGGTCCTCACTGCCTCCTGGAACCTCTTCAAATGCCACAGACAATTTGGCCCTCTCTGCTTTCCTGCGGACTCCATCCTCAAAAGCACCTGTTTTCGCTTTCGGCAGCCTCCGGAGCAAAAAAGACAAACGTCCAGCTTTTGCTGCCACAGCAAAGGTGCCAGCGGGGAAAAGTAATGCTGGTTCTCACTGCCTCCTGGAACCCTTTCAAATGCCCCAGACAATTTGGCCCTCTCTGCTTTCCTGCGGACTCCATCCTCAAAAGCACCTTTTTTCGCTTTCGGCATTCTCCGGAGCAAAAAAGACAAACGTCCAGCTTTTGCTGCCACAGCAAAGGTGCCAGCGGGGAAAAGTAATGCTGCTTCTCACTGTCTCCTGGAACCCTTTCAAATGCCCCAGACAATTTGGCCCTCTCTGCTTTCCTGCGAACTCCATCCTCAAAAGCACCTGTTTTCGCTTTCGGCAACCTCCGGAGCAAAAAAAACAAACGTCCAGCTTTTGCTGCCACAGCAAAGGTGCCAGCGGGGAAAAGTAATGCTGGTTCTCACTGCCTCCTGGAGCTCTTTCAAATGCCCCAGACAATTTGGCCCTCTCTGCTTTCCTGCGGACTCCATCCTCAAAAGCACCTGTTTTCGCTTTCGGCAGCCTCCGGAGCAAAAAAGACAAACGTCCAGCTTTTGCTGCCACAGCAAAGGTGCCAGCGGGGAAAAGTAATGTTGCTTCTAACTGCCTCCTGGAACCTCTTCAAATGCCCCAGACAATTTGGCCCTCTCTGCTTTCCTGCGGACTCTATCCTCAAAAGCGCCTTTTTTCAATTTCGGCGCCCTCCGGTGGTAAAAAGACAAACGTCCAGGTTTTGCTGCCACAGCAAAGGTGCCAGCGGTGAAAAGTAATGCTGGTTCTCACTGCCTCCTGGAACCTCTTCAAATGCCACAGACAATTTGGCCCTCTCTGCTTTCCTGCGGATTCCATCCTCAAAAGCACCTGTTTTCGCTTTCGGCAGCCTCCGGAGCAAAAAAGACAAACGTCCAGCTTTTGCTGCCACAGCAAAGGTGCCAGCGGGGAAAAGTAATGCTGGTTCTCACTGCCTCCTGGAACCCTTTCAAATGCCCCAGACAATTTGGCCCTCTCTGCTTTCCTGCGGACTCCATCCTCAAAAGCACCTGTTTTCGCTTTCGGCATCCTCTGCAGCAAAAAAGACAAACGTCCAGCTTTTGCTGCCACAGCAAAGGTGCCAGCGGGGAAAAGTAATGCTGGTTCTCACTGCCTCCTGGAACCCTTTCAAATGCCCCAGACAATTTGGCCCTCTCTGCTTTCCTGCGGACTCCATCCACAAAAGCACCTGTTTTCGCTTTCGGCAGCCTCCGGAGCAAAAAAGAAAAACGTCCAGCTTTTGCTGCCACAGCAAAGGTGCCAGCGGGGAAAAGTAATGCTGGTTCTCACTGTCTCCTGGAACCCTTTCAAATGCCCCAGACAATTTGGCCCTCTCTGCTTTCCTGCGGACTCCATCCACAAAAGCACCTGTTTTCGCTTTCGGCAGCCTCCGGAGCAAAAAAGACAAACGTCCAGCTTTTGCTGCCACAGCAAAGGTGCCAGCGGGGAAAAGTGATGCTGGTCCTCACTGCCTCCTGGAAACTCTTCAAATGCCACAGATAATTTGGCCCTCTCTGCTTTCCTGCGGACTCCATCCTCAAAAGCACCTGTTTTCGCTTTCGGCAGCCTCCGGAGCAAAAAAGACAAACGTCCAGCTTTTGCTGCCACAGCAAAGGTGCCAGCGGGGAAAAGTAATGCTGGTTCTCACTGCCTCCTGGAACCCTTTCAAATGCCCCAGACAATTTGGCCCTCTCTGCTTTCCTGCGGACTCCATCCTCAAAAGCACCTTTTTTCGCTTTCGGCAGCCTCCGGAGCAAAAAAGACAAACGTCCAGCTTTTGCTGCCACAGCAAAGGTGCCAGCGGGGAAAAGTGATGCTGGTTCTAACTGCCTCCTGGAACCTCTTCAAATGCCCCAGATAATTTGGCCCTCTCTGCTTTCCTGCGGACTCCATCCTCAAAAGCACCTGTTTTCGCTTTCGGCAGCCTCCGGAGCAAAAAAGACAAACGTCCAGCTTTTGCTGCCACAGCAAAGGTGCCAGCGGGGAAAAGTAATGCTGGTCCTCATTGCCTCCTGGAACCTCTTCAAATGCCCCAGACAATTTGGCCCTCTCTGCTTTCCTGCGGACTCTATCCTCAAAAGCGCCTTTTTTCAATTTCGGCGCCCTCCGGTGGTAAAAAGACAAACGTCCAGGTTTTGCTGCCACAGCAAAGGTGCCAGCGGGGAAAAGTAATGCTGGTTCTCACTGCCCCCTGGAACCTCTTCAAATGCCACAGACTATTTGGCCCTCTCTGCTTTCCTGCGGACTCCATCCTCAAAAGCACCTGTTTTCGCTTTCGGCAGCCTCCGGAGCAAAAAAGACAAACGTCCAGCTTTTGCTGCCACAGCAAAGGTGCCAGCGGGGAAAAGTAATGCTGGTTCTCACTGCCTCCTGGAACCCTTTCAAATGCCACAGACAATTTGGCCCTCTCTGCTTTCCTGCGGACTCCATCCTCAAAAGCACCTGTTTTCGCTTTCGGCAGCCCCGGAGCAAAAAAGACAAACGTCCAGCTTTTGCTGCCACAGCAAAGGTGCCAGCGGGGAAAAGTAATGCTGGTTCTCACTGCCTCCTGGAACTCTTTCAAATGTTACAGACAATTTGGCCCTCTCTGCTTTCCTGCGGACTCCATCCTCAAAAGCACCTGTTTTCGCTTTCGGCAGCCTCCGGAGCAAAAAAGACAAACGTCCAGCTTTTGCTGCCACAGCAAAGGTGCCAGCGGGGAAAAGTAATGCTGGTTCTCACTGCCTCCTGGAACTCTTTCAAATGCCCCAGACAATTTGGCCCTCTCTGCTTTCCTGCGGACTCCATCCTCAAAAGCACCTGTTTTCGCTTTCGGCAGCCTCCGGAGCAAAAAAGACAAACGTCCAGCTTTTGCTGCCACAGCAAAGGTGCCAGCGGGGAAAAGTAATGCTGGTCCTCACTGCCTCCTGGAACCTCTTCAAATGCCACAGACAATTTGGCCCTCTCTGCTTTCCTGCGGACTCCATCCTCAAAAGCACCTGTTTTCGCTTTCGGCAGCCTCCGGAGCAAAAAAGACAAACGTCCAGCTTTTGCTGCCACAGCAAAGGTGCCAGCGGGGAAAAGTAATGCTGGTTCTCACTGCCTCCTGGAACCCTTTCAAATGCCCCAGACAATTTGGCCCTCTCTGCTTTCCTGCGGACTCCATCCTCAAAAGCACCTGTTTTCGCTTTCGGCAGCCTCCGGAGCAAAAAAGACAAACGTCCAGCTTTTGCTGCCACAGCAAAGGTGCCAGCGGGGAAAAGTAATGCTGGTTCTCACTGTCTCCTGGAACCCTTTCAAATGCCCCAGACAATTTGGCCCTCTCTGCTTTCCTGCGAACTCCATCCTCAAAAGCACCTGTTTTCGCTTTCGGCAACCTCCGGAGCAAAAAAACCAAACGTCCAGCTTTTGCTGCCACAGCAAAGGTGCCAGCGGGGAAAAGTAATGCTGGTTCTCACTGCCTCCTGGAGCTCTTTCAAATGCCCCAGACAATTTGGCCCTCTCTGCTTTCCTGCGGACTCCATCCTCAAAAGCACCTGTTTTCGCTTTCGGCAGCCTCCGGAGCAAAAAAGACAAACGTCCAGCTTTTGCTGCCACAGCAAAGGTGCCAGCGGGGAAAAGTAATGCTGGTTCTAACTGCCTCCTGGAACCTCTTCAAATGCCCCAGACAATTTGGCCCTCTCTGCTTTCCTGCGGACTCTATCCTCAAAAGCGCCTTTTTTCAATTTCGGCGCCCTCCGGTGGTAAAAAGACAAACGTCCAGGTTTTGCTGCCACAGCAAAGGTGCCAGCGGTGAAAAGTAATGCTGGTTCTCACTGCCTCCTGGAACCTCTTGAAATGCCACAGACAATTTGGCCCTCTCTGCTTTCCTGCGGATTCCATCCTCAAAAGCACCTGTTTTCGCTTTCGGCAGCCTCCGGAGCAAAAAAGACAAACGTCCAGCTTTTGCTGCCACAGCAAAGGTGCCAGCGGGGAAAAGTAATGCTGGTTCTCACTGCCTCCTGGAACCCTTTCAAATGCCCCAGACAATTTGGCCCTCTCTGCTTTCCTGCGGACTCCATCCTCAAAAGCACCTGTTTTCGCTTTCGGCAACCTCTGCAGCAAAAAAGACAAACGTCCAGCTTTTGCTGCCACAGCAAAGGTGCCAGCGGGGAAAAGTAATGCTGGTTCTCACTGCCTCCTGGAACCCTTTCAAATGCCCCAGACAATTTGGCCCTCTCTGCTTTCCTGCGGACTCCATCCACAAAAGCACCTGTTTTCGCTTTCGGCAGCCTCCGGAGCAAAAAAGACAAACGTCCAGCTTTTGCTGCCACAGCAAAGGTGCCAGCGGGGAAAAGTAATGCTGGTTCTCACTGTCTCCTGGAACCCTTTCAAATGCCCCAGACAATTTGGCCCTCTCTGCTTTCCTGCGGACTCCATCCACAAAAGCACCTGTTTTCGCTTTCGGCAGCCTCCGGAGCAAAAAAGACAAACGTCCAGCTTTTGCTGCCACAGCAAAGGTGCCAGCGGGGAAAAGTGATGCTGGTCCTCACTGCCTCCTGGAACCTCTTCAAATGCCACAGATAATTTGGCCCTCTCTGCTTTCCTGCGGACTCCATCCTCAAAAGCACCTGTTTTCGCTTTCGGCAGCCTCCGGAGCAAAAAAGACAAACGTCCAGCTTTTGCTGCCACAGCAAAGGTGCCAGCGGGGAAAAGTAATGCTGGTTCTCACTGCCTCCTGGAACCCTTTCAAATGCCCCAGACAATTTGGCCCTCTCTGCTTTCCTGCGGACTCCATCCTCAAAAGCACCTTTTTTCGCTTTCGGCAGCCTCCGGAGCAAAAAAGACAAACGTCCAGCTTTTGCTGCCACAGCAAAGGTGCCAGCGGGGAAAAGTGATGCTGGTTCTAACTGCTTCCTGGAACCTCTTCAAATGCCCCAGACAATTTGGCCCTCTCTGCTTTCCTGCGGACTCCATCCTCAAAAGCACCTGTTTTCGCTTTCGGCAGCCTCCGGAGCAAAAAAGACAAACGTCCAGCTTTTGCTGCCACAGCAAAGGTGCCAGCGGGGAAAAGTAATGCTGGTCCTCATTGCCTCCTGGAACCTCTTCAAATGCCCCAGACAATTTGGCCCTCTCTGCTTTCCTGCGGACTCTATCCTCAAAAGCGCCTTTTTTCAATTTCGGCGCCCTCCGGTGGTAAAAAGACAAACGTCCAGGATTTGCTGCCACAGCAAAGGTGCCAGCGGTGAAAATTAATGCTGGTTCTCACTGCCCCCTGGAACCTCTTCAAATGCCACAGACTATTTGGCCCTCTCTGCTTTCCTGCGGACTCCATCCTCAAAAGCACCTGTTTTCGCTTTCGGCAGCCTCCGGAGCAAAAAAGACAAACGTCCAGCTTTTGCTGCCACAGCAAAGGTGCCAGCGGGCAAAAGTAATGCTGGTTCTCACTGCCTCCTGGAACCCTTTCAAATGCCACAGACAATTTGGCCCTCTCTGCTTTCCTGCGGACTCCATCCTCAAAAGCACCTGTTTTCGCTTTCGGCAGCCCCGGAGCAAAAAAGACAAACGTCCAGCTTTTGCTGCCACAGCAAAGGTGCCAGCGGGGAAAAGTAATGCTGGTTCTCACTGCCTCCTGGAACTCTTTCAAATGTTACAGACAATTTGGCCCTCTCTGCTTTCCTGCGGACTCCATCCTCAAAAGCACCTGTTTTCGCTTTCGGCAGCCTCCGGAGCAAAAAAGACAAACGTCCAGCTTTTGCTGCCACAGCAAAGGTGCCAGCGGGGAAAAGTAATGCTGGTTCTCACTGCCTCCTGGAACTCTTTCAAATGCCCCAGACAATTTGGCCCTCTCTGCTTTCCTGCGGACTGCATCCTCAAAAGCACCTGTTTTCGCTTTCGGCAGCCTCCGGAGCAAAAAAGACAAACGTCCAGCTTTTGCTGCCACAGCAAAGGTGCCAGCGGGGAAAAGTAATGCTGGTCCTCACTGCCTCCTGGAACCTCTTCAAATGCCACAGACAATTTGGCCCTCTCTGCTTTCCTGCGGACTCCATCCTCAAAAGCACCTGTTTTCGCTTTCGGCAGCCTCCGGAGCAAAAAAGAAAAACGTCCAGCTTTTGCTGCCACAGCAAAGGTGCCAGCGGGGAAAAGTAATGCTGGTTCTCACTGCCTCCTGGAACCCTTTCAAATGCCCCAGACAATTTGGCCCTCTCTGCTTTCCTGCGGACTCCATCCTCAAAAGCACCTGTTTTCGCTTTCGGCAGCCTCCGGAGCAAAAAAGACAAACGTCCAGCTTTTGCTGCCACAGCAAATGTGCCAGCGGGGAAAAGTAATGCTGGTTCTCACTGTCTCCTGGAGATCTTTCAAATGCCCCAGACAATTTGGCCCTCTCTGCTTTCCTGCGGACTCCATCCTCAAAAGCACCTGTTTTCGCTTTCGGCAGCCTCCGGAGCAAAAAAGACAAACGTCCAGCTTTTGCTGCCACAGCAAAGGTGCCAGCGGGGAAAAGTAATGCTGGTTCTAACTGCCTCCTGGAACCTCTTTAAATGCCCCAGACAATTTGGCCCTCTCTGCTTTCCTGCGGACTCTATCCTCAAAAGCGCCTTTTTTCAATTTCGGCGCCCTCCGGTGGTAAAAAGACAAACGTCCAGGTTTTGCTGCCACAGCAAAGGTGCCAGCGGGGAAAAGTAATGCTGGTTCTCACTGCCTCCTGGAACCCTTTCAAATGCCCCAGACAATTTGGCCCTCTCTGCTTTCCTGCGGATTCCATCCTCAAAAGCACCTGTTTTCGCTTTCGGCAGCCTCCGGAGCAAAAAAGACAAACGTCCAGCTTTTGCTGCCACAGCAAAGGTGCCAGCGGGGAAAAGTAATGCTGGTTCTCACTGCCTCCTGGAACCCTTTCAAATGCCACAGACAATTTGGCCCTCTCTGCTTTCCTGCGGACTCCATCCTCAAAAGCACCTGTTTTCGCTTTCGACAACCTCTGCAGCAAAAAAGACAAACGTCCAGCTTTTGCTGCCACAGCAAAGGTGCCAGCGGGGAAAAGTAATGCTGGTTCTCACTGCCTCCTGGAACCCTTTCAAATGCCCCAGACAATTTGGCCCTCTCTGCTTTCCTGCGGACTCCATCCACAAAAGCACCTGTTTTCGCTTTCGGCAGCCTCCGGAGCAAAAAAGACAAACATCCAGCTTTTGCTGCCACAGCAAAGGTGCCAGCGGGGAAAAGTAATGCTGGTTCTCACTGCCTCCTGGAACCCTTTCAAATGCCCCAGACAATTTGGCCCTCTCTGCTTTCCTGCGGACTCCATCCACAAAAGCACCTGTTTTCGCTTTCGGCAGCCTCCGGAGCAAAAAAGACAAACGTCCAGCTTTTGCTGCCACAGCAAAGGTGCCAGCAAGGAAAAGTGATGCTGGTTCTCACTGCCTCCTGGAACCTCTTCAAATGCCACAGATAATTTGGCCCTCTCTGCTTTCCTGCGGACTCCATCCTCAAAAGCACCTGTTTTCGCTTTCGGCAGCCTCCGGAGCAAAAAAGACAAACGTCCAGCTTTTGCTGCCACAGCAAAGGTGCCAGCGGGGAAAAGTAATGCTGGTTCTCACTGCCTCCTGGAACCCTTTCAAATGCCCCAGACAATTTGGCCCTCTCTGCTTTCCTGCGGACTCCATCCTCAAAAGCACCTTTTTTCGCTTTCGGCAGCCTCCGGAGCAAAAAAGACAAACGTCCAGCTTTTGCTGCCACAGCAAAGGTGCCAGCGGGGAAAAGTGATGCTGGTTCTAACTGCCTCCTGGAACCTCTTCAAATGCCCCAGATAATTTGGCCCTCTCTGCTTTCCTGCGGACTCCATCCTCAAAAGCACCTGTTTTCGCTTTCGGCAGCCTCCGGAGCAAAAAAGACAAACGTCCAGCTTTTGCTGCCACAGCAAAGGTGCCAGCGGGGAAAAGTAATGCTGGTCCTCATTGCCTCCTGGAACCTCTTCAAATGCCCCAGACAATTTGGCCCTCTCTGCTTTCCTGCGGACTCTATCCTCAAAAGCGCCTTTTTTCAATTTCGGCGCCCTCCGGTGGTAAAAAGACAAACGTCCAGGTTTTGCTGCCACAGCAAAGGTGCCAGCGGTGAAAATTAATGCTGGTTCTCACTGCCCCCTGGAACCGCTTCAAATGCCACAGACAATTTGGCCCTCTCTGCTTTCCTGCGGACTCCATCCTCAAAAGCACCTGTTTTCGCTTTCGGCAGCCTCCGGAGCAAAAAAGACAAACGTCCAGCTTTTGCTGCCACAGCAAAGGTGCCAGCGGGGAAAAGTAATGCTGGTTCTCACTGCCTCCTGGAACCCTTTCAAATGCCACAGACAATTTGGCCCTCTCTGCTTTCCTGCGGACTCCATCCTCAAAAGCACCTGTTTTCGCTTTCGGCAGCCCCGGAGCAAAAAAGACAAACGTCCAGCTTTTGCTGCCACAGCAAAGGTGCCAGCGGGGAAAAGTAATGCTGGTTCTCACTGCCTCCTGGAACTCTTTCAAATGTTACAGACAATTTGGCCCTCTCTGCTTTCCTGCGGACTCCATCCTCAAAAGCACCTGTTTTCGCTTTCGGCAGCCTCCGGAGCAAAAAAGACAAACGTCCAGCTTTTGCTGCCACAGCAAAGGTGCCAGCGGGGAAAAGTAATGCTGGTTCTCACTGCCTCCTGGAACCCTTTCAAATGCCACAGACAATTTGGCCCTCTCTGCTTTCCTGCGGACTCCATCCTCAAAAGCACCTGTTTTCGCTTTCGGCAACCTCTGCAGCAAAAAAGACAAACGTCCAGCTTTTGCTGCCACAGCAAAGGTGCCAGCGGGGAAAAGTAATGCTGGTTCTCACTGCCTCCTGGAACCCTTTCAAATGCCCCAGACAATTTGGCCCTCTCTGCTTTCCTGCGGACTCCATCCACAAAAGCACCTGTTTTCGCTTTCGGCAGCCTCCGGAGCAAAAAAGACAAACATCCAGCTTTTGCTGCCACAGCAAAGGTGCCAGCGGGGAAAAGTAATGCTGGTTCTCACTGCCTCCTGGAACCCTTTCAAATGCCCCAGACAATTTGGCCCTCTCTGCTTTCCTGCGGACTCCATCCACAAAAGCACCTGTTTTTGCTTTCGGCAGCCTCCGGAGCAAAAAAGACAAACGTCCAGCTTTTGCTGCCACAGCAAAGGTGCCAGCAAGGAAAAGTGATGCTGGTTCTCACTGCCTCCTGGAACCTCTTCAAATGCCACAGATAATTTGGCCCTCTCTGCTTTCCTGCGGACTCCATCCTCAAAAGCACCTGTTTTCGCTTTCGGCAGCCTCCGGAGCAAAAAAGACAAACGTCCAGCTTTTGCTGCCACAGCAAAGGTGCCAGCGGGGAAAAGTAATGCTGGTTCTCACTGCCTCCTGGAACCCTTTCAAATGCCCCAGACAATTTGGCCCTCTCTGCTTTCCTGCGGACTCCATCCTCAAAAGCACCTTTTTTCGCTTTCGGCAGCCTCCGGAGCAAAAAAGACAAACGTCCAGCTTTTGCTGCCACAGCAAAGGTGCCAGCGGGGAAAAGTGATGCTGGTTCTAACTGCCTCCTGGAACCTCTTCAAATGCCCCAGATAATTTGGCCCTCTCTGCTTTCCTGCGGACTCCATCCTCAAAAGCACCTGTTTTCGCTTTCGGCAGCCTCCGGAGCAAAAAAGACAAACGTCCAGCTTTTGCTGCCACAGCAAAGGTGCCAGGGGGGAAAAGTAATGCTGGTCCTCATTGCCTCCTGGAACCTCTTCAAATGCCCCAGACAATTTGGCCCTCTCTGCTTTCCTGCGGACTCTATCCTCAAAAGCGCCTTTTTTCAATTTCGGCGCCCTCCGGTGGTAAAAAGACAAACGTCCAGGTTTTGCTGCCACAGCAAAGGTGCCAGCGGTGAAAATTAATGCTGGTTCTCACTGCCCCCTGGAACCGCTTCAAATGCCACAGACAATTTGGCCCTCTCTGCTTTCCTGCGGACTCCATCCTCAAAAGCACCTGTTTTCGCTTTCGGCAGCCTCCGGAGCAAAAAAGACAAACGTCCAGCTTTTGCTGCCACAGCAAAGGTGCCAGCGGGGAAAAGTAATGCTGGTTCTCACTGCCTCCTGGAACCCTTTCAAATGCCACAGACAATTTGGCCCTCTCTGCTTTCCTGCGGACTCCATCCTCAAAAGCACCTGTTTTCGCTTTCGGCAGCCCCGGAGCAAAAAAGACAAACGTCCAGCTTTTGCTGCCACAGCAAAGGTGCCAGCGGGGAAAAGTAATGCTGGTTCTCACTGCCTCCTGGAACTCTTTCAAATGTTACAGACAATTTGGCCCTCTCTGCTTTCCTGCGGACTCCATCCTCAAAAGCACCTGTTTTCGCTTTCGGCAGCCTCCGGAGCAAAAAAGAAAAACGTCCAGCTTTTGCTGCCACAGCAAAGGTGCCAGCGGGGAAAAGTAATGCTGGTTCTCACTGCCTCCTGGAACTCTTTCACATGTTACAGACAATTTGGCCCTCTCTGCTTTCCTGCGGACTCCATCCTCAAAAGCACCTGTTTTCGCTTTCGGCAGCCTCCGGAGCAAAAAAGACAAACGTCCAGCTTTTGCTGCCACAGCAAAGGTGCCAGTTGGGAAAAGTAATGTTGCTTCTAACTGTCTCCTGGAACCCTTTCAAATGCCACAGACAATTTGGCCCTCTCTGCTTTCCTGCGGACTCCATTTTCAAAAGCACCTGTTTTCGCTTTCGGCAGCCTCCGGAGCAAAAAAAACAAACGTCCAGCTTTTGCTGCCACAGCAAAGGTGCCAGCGGGGAAAAGTAATGCTGGTTCTCACTGTCTCCTGGAACCCTTTCAAATGCCCCAGACAATTTGGCCCTCTCTGCTTTCCTGCGGACTCCATCCTCAAAAGCACCTGTTTTCGTTTTCGGCAGCCTCCGGAGCAAAAAAGACAAACGTCCAACTTTTGCTGCCACAGCAAAGGTGCCAGCGGGGAAAAGTAATGCTGCTGCTCACTGTCTCCTGGAACCCTTTCAAATGCCCCAGACAATTTGGCCCTCTCTGCTTTCCTGCGGACTCCATCCTCAAAAGCACCTGTTTTCGCTTTCGGCATTCTCCGGAGCAAAAAAGACAAACGTCCAGCTTTTGCTGCCACAGCAAAGGTGCCAGCGGGGAAAAGTAATGCTGGTTCTCACTGCCTCCTGGAACCCTTTCAAATGCCCCAGACAATTTGGCCCTCTCTGCTTTCCTGCGGACTCCATCCTCAAAAGCACTTGTTTTCGCTTTCGGCAGCCTCCGGAGCAAAAAAGACAAACGTCCAGCTTTTGCTGCCACAGCAAAGGTGCCAGCGGGGAAAAGTAATGCTGGTTCTCACTGCCTCCTGGAACCTCTTCAAATGCCCCAGACAATTTGGCCCTCTCTGCTTTCCTGCGGACTCCATCCTCAAAAGCACCTGTTTTCGCTTTCGGCAGCCTCCGGAGCAAAAAAGACAAACGTCCAGCTTTTGCTGCCACAGCAAAGGTGCCAGCGGGGAAAAGTAATGCTGGTTCTAACTGCCTCCTGGAACCTCTTCAAATGCCGCAGACAATTTGGCCCTCTCTGCTTTCCTGCGGACTCTATCCTCAAAAGCGCCTTTTTTCAATTTCGGCGCCCTCCGGTTGTAAAAAGACAAACGTCCAGGTTTTGCTGCCACAGCAAAGGTGCCAGCGGTGAAAAGTAATGCTGGTTCTCACTGCCTCCTAGAACCTCTTCAAATGCCACAGACAATTTGGCCCTCTCTGCTTTCCTGCGGATTCCATCCTCAAAAGCACCTGTTTTCGCTTTCGGCAGCCTCCGGAGCAAAAAAGACAAACGTCCAACTTTTGCTGCCACAGCAAAGGTGCCAGCGGGGAAAAGTAATGCTGGTTCTCACTGCCTCCTGGAACCCTTTCAAATGCCACAGACAATTTGGCCCTCTCTGCTTTCCTGCGGACTCCATCCACAAAAGCAACTGTTTTCGCTTTCGGCAACCTCTGCAGCAAAAAAGACAAACGTCCAGCTTTTGCTGCCACAGCAAAGGTGCCAGCGGGGAAAAGTAATGCTGGTCCTCACTGCCTCCTGGAACCTCTTCAAATGCCACAGACAATTTGGCCCTCTCTGCTTTCCTGCGGACTCCATCCTCAAAAGCACCTGTTTTCGCTTTCGGCAGCCTCCGGAGCAAAAAAGAAAAACGTCCAGCTTTTGCTGCCACAGCAAAGGTGCCAGCGGGGAAAAGTAATGCTGGTTCTCACTGCCTCCTGGAACCCTTTCAAATGCCCCAGACAATTTGGCCCTCTCTGCTTTCCTGCGGACTCCATCCTCAAAAGCACCTTTTTTCGCTTTCGGCAACCTCCGGAGCAAAAAAAACAAACGTCCAGCTTTTGCTGCCACAGCAAAGGTGCCAGCGGGGAAAAGTAATGCTGGTTCTCACTGCCTCCTGGAGCTCTTTCAAATGCCCCAGACAATTTGGCCCTCTCTGCTTTCCTGCGGACTCCATCCTCAAAAGCACCTGTTTTCGCTTTCGGCAGCCTCCGGAGCAAAAAAGACAAACGTCCAGCTTTTGCTGCCACAGCAAAGGTGCCAGCGGGGAAAAGTAATGCTGGTTCTAACTGCCTCCTGGAACCTCTTCAAATGCCCCAGACAATTTGGCCCTCTCTGCTTTCCTGCGGACTCTATCCTCAAAAGCGCCTTTTTTCAATTTCGGCGCCCTCCGGTGGTAAAAAGACAAACGTCCAGGTTTTGCTGCCACAGCAAAGGTGCCAGCGGGGAAAAGTAATGCTGGTTCTCACTGCCTCCTGGAACCTCTTCAAATGCCACAGACAATTTGGCCCTCTCTGCTTTCCTGCGGATTCCATCCTCAAAAGCACCTGTTTTCGCTTTCGGCAGCCTCCGGAGCAAAAAAGACAAACGTCCAGCTTTTGCTGCCACAGCAAAGGTGCCAGCGGGGAAAAGTAATGCTGGTTCTCACTGCCTCCTGGAACCCTTTCAAATGCCCCAGACAATTTGGCCCTCTCTGCTTTCCTGCGGACTCCATCCTCAAAAGCACCTGTTTTCGCTTTCGGCAACCTCTGCAGCAAAAAAGACAAACGTCCAGCTTTTGCTGCCACAGCAAAGGTGCCAGCGGGGAAAAGTAATGCTGGTTCTCACTGCCTCCTGGAACCCTTTCAAATGCCCCAGACAATTTGGCCCTCTCTGCTTTCCTGCGGACTCCATCCACAAAAGCACCTGTTTTCGCTTTCGGCAGCCTCCGGAGCAAAAAAGACAAACGTCCAGCTTTTGCTGCCACAGCAAAGGTGCCAGCGGGGAAAAGTAATGCTGGTTCTCACTGCCTCCTGGAACCCTTTCAAATGCCCAGACAATTTGGCCCTCTCTGCTTTCCTGCGGACTCCATCCACAAAAGCACCTGTTTTCGCTTTTGGCAGCCTCCGGAGCAAAAAAGACAAACGTCCAGCTTTTGCTGCCACAGCAAAGGTGCCAGCGGGGAAAAGTGATGCTGGTCCTCACTGCCTCCTGGAACCTCTTCAAATGCCCCAGACAATTTGGCCCTCTCTGCTTTCCTGCGGACTCCATCCTCAAAAGCACCTGTTTTCGCTTTCGGCAGCCTCCGGAGCAAAAAAGACAAACGTCCAGCTTTTGCTGCCACAGCAAAGGTGCCAGCGGGGAAAAGTAATGCTGGTTCTCACTGCCTCCTGGAACCCTTTCAAATGCCCCAGACAATTTGGCCCTCTCTGCTTTCCTGCGGACTCCATCCTCAAAAGCACCTTTTTTCGCTTTCGGCAGCCTCCGGAGCAAAAAAGACAAACGTCCAGCTTTTGCTGCCACAGCAAAGGTGCCAGCGGGGAAAAGTGATGCTGGTTCTAACTGCCTCCTGGAACCTCTTCAAATGCCCCAGATAATTTGGCCCTCTCTGCTTTCCTGCGGACTCCATCCTCAAAAGCACCTGTTTTCGCTTTCGGCAGCCTCCGGAGCAAAAAAGACAAACGTCCAGCTTTTGCTGCCACAGCAAAGGTGCCAGCGGGGAAAAGTAATGCTGGTCCTCATTGCCTCCTGGAACCTCTTCAAATGCCCCAGACAATTTGGCCCTCTCTGCTTTCCTGTGGACTCTATCCTCAAAAGCGCCTTTTTTCAATTTCGGCGCCCTCCGGTGGTAAAAAGACAAACGTCCAGGTTTTGCTGCCACAGCAAAGGTGCCAGCGGTGAAAATTAATGGTGGTTCTCACTGCCCCCTGGAACCTCTTCAAATGCCACAGACTATTTGGCCCTCTCTGCTTTCCTGCGGACTCCATCCTCAAAAGCACCTGTTTTCGCTTTCGGCAGCCTCCGGAGCAAAAAAGACAAACGTCCAGCTTTTGCTGCCACAGCAAAGGTGCCAGCGGGGAAAAGTAATGCTGGTTCTCACTGCCTCCTGGAACCCTTTCAAATGCCCCAGACAATTTGGCCCTCTCTGCTTTCCTGCGGACTCCATCCTCAAAAGCACCTTTTTTCGCTTTCGGCATTCTCCGGAGCAAAAAAGACAAACGTCCAGCTTTTGCTGCCACAGCAAAGGTGCCAGCGGGGAAAAGTAATGCTGCTTCTCACTGCCTCCTGGAACCTCTTCAAATGCCACAGATAATTTGGCCCTCTCTGCTTTCCTGCGGACTCCATCCTCAAAAGCACCTGTTTTCGCTTTCGGCAGCCTCCGGAGCAAAAAAGACAAACGTCCAGCTTTTGCTGCCACAGCAAAGGTGCCAGCGGGGAAAAGTAATGCTGGTCCTCATTGCCTCCTGGAACCTCTTCAAATGCCGCAGACAATTTGGCCCTCTCTGCTTTCCTGCGGACTCTAGCCTCAAAAGCGCCTTTTTTCAATTTCGGCGCCCTCCGGTGGTAAAAAGACAAACGTCCAGGTTTTGCTGCCACAGCAAAGGTGCCAGCGGTGAAAATTAATGCTGGTTCTCACTGCCCCCTGGAACCTCTTCAAATGCCACAGACAATTTGGCCCTCTCTGCTTTCCTGCGGACTCCATCCTCAAAAGCACCTGTTTTCGCTTTCGGCAGCCCCGGAGCAAAAAAGACAAACGTCCAGCTTTTGCTGCCACAGCAAAGGTGCCAGCGGGGAAAAGTAATGCTGGTTCTCACTGTCTCCTGGAACCCTTTCAAATGCCCCAGACAATTTGGCCCTCTCTGCTTTCCTGCGGACTCCATCCTCAAAAGCACTTGTTTTCGCTTTCGGCAGCCTCCGGAGCAAAAAAGACAAACGTCCAGCTTTTGCTGCCACAGCAAAGGTGCCAGCGGGGAAAAGTAATGCTGGTTCTCACTGTCTCCTGGAACCCTTTCAAATGCCCCAGACAATTTGGCCCTCTCTGCTTTCCTGCGGACTCCATCCTCAAAAGCACCTGTTTTCGCTTTCGGCATTCTCCGGAGCAAAAAAGACAAACGTCCAGCTTTTGCTGCCACAGCAAAGGTGCCAGCGGGGAAAAGTAATGCTGGTCCTCATTGCCTCCTGGAACCTCTTCAAATGCCGCAGACAATTTGGCCCTCTCTGCTTTCCTGCGGACTCTATCCTCAAAAGCGCCTTTTTTCAATTTCGGCGCCCTCCGGTGGTAAAAAGACAAACGTCCAGGTTTTGCTGCCACAGCAAAGGTGCCAGCGGTGAAAATTAATGCTGGTTCTCACTGCCCCCTGGAACCTCTTCAAATGCCACAGACAATTTGGCCCTCTCTGCTTTCCTGCGGACTCCATCCTCAAAAGCACCTGTTTTCGCTTTCGGCAGCCCCGGAGCAAAAAAGACAAACGTCCAGCTTTTGCTGCCACAGCAAAGGTGCCAGCGGGGAAAAGTAATGCTGGTTCTCACTGCCTCCTGGAACTCTTTCAAATGTTACAGACAATTTGGCCCTCTCTGCTTTCCTGCGGACTCCATCCTCAAAAGCACCTGTTTTCGCTTTCGGCAGCCTCCGGAGCAAAAAAGAAAAACGTCCAGCTTTTGCTGCCACAGCAAAGGTGCCAGCGGGGAAAAGTAATGCTGGTTCTCACTGCCTCCTGGAACCCTTTCAAATGCCCCAGACAATTTGGCCCTCTCTGCTTTCCTGCGGACTCCATCCTCAAAAGCACCTTTTTTCGCTTTCGGCAGCCTCCGGAGCAAAAAAGACAAACGTCCAGCTTTTGCTGCCACAGCAAAGGTGCCAGCGGGGAAAAGTAATGCTGCTTCTCACTGTCTCCTGGAACCCTTTCAAATGCCCCAGACAATTTGGCCCTCTATGCTTTCCTGCGGACTCCATCCTCAAAAGCACCTGTTTTCGCTTTCGGCAGCCTCCGGAGCAAAAAAGACAAACGTCCAGCTTTTGCTGCCACAGCAAAGGTGCCAGCGGGGAAAAGTAATGCTGGTTCTAACTGCCTCCTGGAACCTCTTCAAATGCCCCAGACAATTTGGCCCTCTCTGCTTTCCTGCGGACTCCATCCTCAAAAGCACCTGTTTTCGCTTTCGGCAGCCTCCGGAGCAAAAAAGACAAACGTCCAGCTTTTGCTGCCACAGCAAAGGTGCCAGCGGGGAAAAGTAATGCTGGTTCTCACTGCCTCCTGGAACCCTTTCAAATGCCCCAGACAATTTGGCCCTCTCTGCTTTCCTGCGGACTCCATCCTCAAAAGCACCTTTTTTCGCTTTCGGCAGCCTCCGGAGCAAAAAAGACAAACGTCCAGCTTTTGCTGCCACAGCAAAGGTGCCAGCGGGGAAAAGTGATGCTGGTTCTAACTGCCTCCTGGAACCTCTTCAAATGCCCCAGATAATTTGGCCCTCTCTGCTTTCCTGCGGACTCCATCCTCAAAAGCACCTGTTTTCGCTTTCGGCAGCCTCCGGAGCAAAAAAGAAAAACGTCCAGCTTTTGCTGCCACAGCAAAGGTGCCAGCGGGGAAAAGTAATGCTGGTCCTCATTGCCTCCTGGAACCTCTTCAAATGCCACAGACAATTTGGCCCTCTCTGCTTTCCTGCGGACTCTATCCTCAAAAGCGCCTTTTTTCAATTTCGGCGCCCTCCGGTGGTAAAAAGACAAACGTCCAGGTTTTGCTGCCACAGCAAAGGTGCCAGCGGTGAAAATTAATGGTGGTTCTCACTGCCCCCTGGAACCTCTTCAAATGCCACAGAAAATTTGGCCCTCTCTGCTTTCCTGCGGACTCCATCCTCAAAAGCACCTGTTTTCGCTTTCGGCAGCCTCCGGAGCAAAAAAGACAAACGTCCAGCTTTTGCTGCCACAGCAAAGGTGCCAGCGGGGAAAAGTAATGCTGGTTCTCACTGCCTCCTGGAACCCTTTCAAATGCCCCAGACAATTTGGCCCTCTCTGCTTTCCTGCGGACTCCATCCTCAAAAGCACCTTTTTTCGCTTTCGGCATTCTCCGGAGCAAAAAAGACAAACGTCCAGCTTTTGCTGCCACAGCAAAGGTGCCAGCGGGGAAAAGTAATGCTGCTTCTCACTGCCTCCTGGAACCTCTTCAAATGCCACAGATAATTTGGCCCTCTCTGCTTTCCTGCGGACTCCATCCTCAAAAGCACCTGTTTTCGCTTTCGGCAGCCTCCGGAGCAAAAAAGACAAACGTCCAGCTTTTGCTGCCACAGCAAAGGTGCCAGCGGGGAAAAGTAATGCTGGTCCTCATTGCCTCCTGGAACCTCTTCAAATGCCGCAGACAATTTGGCCCTCTCTGCTTTCCTGCGGACTCTATCCTCAAAAGCGCCTTTTTTCAATTTCGGCGCCCTCCGGTGGTAAAAAGACAAACGTCCAGGTTTTGCTGCCACAGCAAAGGTGCCAGCGGTGAAAATTAATGCTGGTTCTCACTGCCCCCTGGAACCTCTTCAAATGCCACAGACAATTTGGCCCTCTCTGCTTTCCTGTGGACTCCATCCTCAAAAGCACCTGTTTTCGCTTTCGGCAGCCCCGGAGCAAAAAAGACAAACGTCCAGCTTTTGCTGCCACAGCAAAGGTGCCAGCGGGGAAAAGTAATGCTGGTTCTCACTGCCTCCTGGAACCCTTTCAAATGCCCCAGACAATTTGGCCCTCTCTGCTTTCCTGCGGACTCCATCCTCAAAAGCACCTGTTTTCGCTTTTGGCAACCTCCGGAGCAAAAAAGACAAACGTCCAGCTTTTGCTGCCACAGCAAAGGTGCCAGCGGGGAAAAGTAATGCTGGTTCTCACTGCCTCCTGGAACCCTTTCAAATGCCCCAGACAATTTGGCCCTCTCTGCTTTCCTGCGGACTCCATCCTCAAAAGCACTTGTTTTCGCTTTCGGCAGCCTCCGGAGCAAAAAAGACAAACGTCCAGCTTTTGCTGCCACAGCAAAGGTGCCAGCGGGGAAAAGTAATGCTGGTTCTCACTGTCTCCTGGAACCCTTTCAAATGCCCCAGACAATTTGGCCCTCTCTGCTTTCCTGCGGACTCCATCCTCAAAAGCACCTGTTTTCGCTTTTGGCAACCTCAGGAGCAAAAAAGACAAACGTCCAGCTTTTGCTGCCACAGCAAAGGTGCCAGCGGGGAAAAGTAATGCTGGTTCTCACTGTCTCCTGGAACCCTTTCAAATGCCTCAGACAATTTGGCCCTCTCTGCTTTCCTGCGGACTCCATCCTCAAAAGCACCTTTTTTCGCTTTCGGCAGCCTCCGGAGCAAAAAAGACAAACGTCCAGCTTTTGCTGCCACAGCAAAGGTGCCAGCGGGGAAAAGTGATGCTGGTTCTAACTGCCTCCTGGAACCCCTTCAAATGCCCCAGATAATTTGGCCCTCTCTGCTTTCCTGCGGACTCCATCCTCAAAAGCACCTGTTTTCGCTTTCGGCAGCCTCCGGAGCAAAAAAGACAAACGTCCAGCTTTTGCTGCCACAGCAAAGGTGCCAGCGGGGAAAAGTAATGCTGGTCCTCATTGCCTCCTGGAACCTCTTCAAATGCCACAGACAATTTGGCCCTCTCTGCTTTCCTGCGGACTCTATCCTCAAAAGCGCCTTTTTTCAATTTCGGCGCCCTCCGGTGGTAAAAAGACAAACGTCCAGGTTTTGCTGCCACAGCAAAGGTGCCAGCGGGGAAAAGTAATGCTGGTTCTCACTGCCTCCTGGAACCTCTTCAAATGCCACAGACAATTTGGCCCTCTCTGCTTTCCTGCGGACTCTATCCTCAAAAGCGCCTTTTTTCAATTTCGGCGCCTTCCGGTGGTAAAAAGACAAACGTCCAGCTTTTGCTGCCACAGCAAAGGTGCCAGCGGGGAAAAGTAATGCTGGTTCTCACTGCCTCCTGGAACCCTTTCAAATGCCACAGACAATTTGGCCCTCTCTGCTTTCCTGCGGACTCCATCCTCAAAAGCACCTTTTTTCGCTTTCGGCATTCTCCGGAGCAAAAAAGACAAACGTCCAGCTTTTGCTGCCACAGCAAAGGTGCCAGCGGGGAAAAGTAATGCTGGTTCTCACTGCCTCCTGGAACCTCTTCAAATGCTACAGACAATTTGGCCCTCTCTGCTTTCCTGCGGACTCCATCCTCAAAAGCACCTGTTTTCGCTTTCGGCAGCCCCGGAGCAAAAAAGAAAAACGTCCAGCTTTTGCTGCCACAGCAAAGGTGCCAGCGGGGAAAAGTAATGCTGGTTCTCACTGCCTCCTGGAACTCTTTCAAATGCCCCAGACAATTTGGCCCTCTCTGCTTTCCTGTGGACTCCATCCTCAAAAGCACCTGTTTTCGCTTTCGGCAGCCCCGGAGCAAAAAAGACAAACGTCCAGCTTTTGCTGCCACAGCAAAGGTGCCAGCGGGGAAAAGTAATGCTGGTTCTCACTGCCTCCTGGAACCCTTTCAAATGCCCCAGACAATTTGGCCCTCTCTGCTTTCCTGCGGACTCCATCCTCAAAAGCACCTGTTTTCGCTTTTGGCAACCTCCGGAGCAAAAAAGACAAACGTCCAGCTTTTGCTGCCACAGCAAAGGTGCCAGCGGGGAAAAGTAATGCTGGTTCTCACTGCCTCCTGGAACCCTTTCAAATGCCCCAGACAATTTGGCCCTCTCTGCTTTCCTGCGGACTCCATCCTCAAAAGCACTTGTTTTCGCTTTCGGCAGCCTCCGGAGCAAAAAAGACAAACGTCCAGCTTTTGCTGCCACAGCAAAGGTGCCAGCGGGGAAAAGTAATGCTGGTTCTCACTGTCTCCTGGAACCCTTTCAAATGCCCCAGACAATTTGGCCCTCTCTGCTTTCCTGCGGACTCCATCCTCAAAAGCACCTGTTTTCGCTTTTGGCAACCTCAGGAGCAAAAAAGACAAACGTCCAGCTTTTGCTGCCACAGCAAAGGTGCCAGCGGGGAAAAGTAATGCTGGTTCTCACTGTCTCCTGGAACCCTTTCAAATGCCCCAGACAATTTGGCCCTCTCTGCTTTCCTGCGGACTCCATCCTCAAAAGCACCTTTTTTCGCTTTCGGCAGCCTCCGGAGCAAAAAAGACAAACGTCCAGCTTTTGCTGCCACAGCAAAGGTGCCAGCGGGGAAAAGTGATGCTGGTTCTAACTGCCTCCTGGAACCCCTTCAAATGCCCCAGATAATTTGGCCCTCTCTGCTTTCCTGCGGACTCCATCCTCAAAAGCACCTGTTTTCGCTTTCGGCAGCCTCCGGAGTAAAAAAGACAAACGTCCAGCTTTTGCTGCCACAGCAAAGGTGCCAGCGGGGAAAAGTAATGCTGGTCCTCATTGCCTCCTGGAACCTCTTCAAATGCCACAGACAATTTGGCCCTCTCTGCTTTCCTGCGGACTCTATCCTCAAAAGCGCCTTTTTTCAATTTCGGCGCCCTCCGGTGGTAAAAAGACAAACGTCCAGGTTTTGCTGCCACAGCAAAGGTGCCAGCGGGGAAAAGTAATGCTGGTTCTCACTGCCTCCTGGAACCCTTTCAAATGCCACAGACAATTTGGCCCTCTCTGCTTTCCTGCGGACTCCATCCTCAAAAGCACCTTTTTTCGCTTTCGGCATTCTCCGGAGCAAAAAAGACAAACGTCCAGCTTTTGCTGCCACAGCAAAGGTGCCAGCGGGGAAAAGTAATGCTGGTTCTCACTGCCTCCTGGAACCTCTTCAAATGCTACAGACAATTTGGCCCTCTCTGCTTTCCTGCGGACTCCATCCTCAAAAGCACCTGTTTTCGCTTTCGGCAGCCCCGGAGCAAAAAAGAAAAACGTCCAGCTTTTGCTGCCACAGCAAAGGTGCCAGCGGGGAAAAGTAATGCTGGTTCTCACTGCCTCCTGGAACTCTTTCAAATGCCCCAGACAATTTGGCCCTCTCTGCTTTCCTGTGGACTCCATCCTCAAAAGCACCTGTTTTCGCTTTCGGCAGCCTCCGGAGCAAAAAAGAAAAACGTCCAGCTTTTGCTGCCACAGCAAAGGTGCCAGCGGGGAAAAGTAATGTTGCTTCTAACTGTCTCCTGGAACCCTTCCAAATGCCACAGACAATTTGGCCCTCTCTGCTTTCCTGCGGACTCTATCCTCAAAAGCACCTGTTTTCGCTTTCGGCAGCCTCCGGAGCAAAAAAAACAAACGTCCAGCTTTTGCTGCCACAGCAAAGGTGCCAGCGGGGAAAAGTAATGCTGGTTCTCACTGTCTCCTGGAACCCTTTCAAATGCCCCAGACAATTTGGCCCTCTCTGCTTTCCTGCGGACTCCATCCTCAAAAGCACCTGTTTTCGCTTTCGGCAACCTCCGGAGCAAAAAAAACAAACGTCCAGCTTTTGCTGCCACAGCAAAGGTGCCAGCGGGGAAAAGTAATGCTGGTTCTCACTGCCTCCTGGAACCCTTTCAAATGCCCCAGACAATTTGGCCCTCTCTGCTTTCCTGCGGACTCCATCCTCAAAAGCACTTGTTTTCGCTTTCGGCAGCCTCCGGAGCAAAAAAGAAAAACGTCCAGCTTTTGCTGCCACAGCAAAGGTGCCAGCGGGGAAAAGTAATGCTGGTTCTCACTGCCTCCTGGAACCTCTTCAAATGCCCCAGACAATTTGGCCCTCTCTGCTTTCCTGCGGACTCCATCCTCAAAAGCACCTGTTTTCGCTTTCGGCATTCTCCGGAGCAAAAAAGACAAACGTCCAGCTTTTGCTGCCACAGCAAAGGTGCCAGCGGCGAAAAGAAATGCTGGTTTAAACTGCCTCCTGGAACCTCTTCAAATGCCCCAGACAATTTGGCCCTCTCTGCTTTCCTGCGGACTCTATCCTCAAAAGCGCCTTTTTTCAATTTCGGCGCCCTCCGGTGGTAAAAAGACAAACGTCCAGGTTTTGCTGCCACAGCAAAGGTGCCAGCGGTGAAAATTAATGCTGGTTCTCACTGCCCCCTGGAACCTCTTCAAATGCCACAGACAATTTGGCCCTCTCTGCTTTCCTGCGGACTCCATCCTCAAAAGCACCTGTTTTCGCTTTCGGCAGCCCCGGAGCAAAAAAGACAAACGTCCAGCTTTTGCTGCCACAGCAAAGGTGCCAGCGGGGAAAAGTAATGCTGGTTCTCACTGCCTCCTGGAACCCTTTCAAATGCCCCAGACAATTTGGCCCTCTCTGCTTTCCTGCGGACTCCATCCTCAAAAGCACCTGTTTTCGCTTTTGGCAACCTCCAGAGCAAAAAAGACAAACGTCCAGCTTTTGCTGCCACAGCAAAGGTGCCAGCGGGGAAAAGTAATGCTGGTTCTCACTGCCTCCTGGAACCCTTTCAAATGCCCCAGACAATTTGGCCCTCTCTGCTTTCCTGCGGACTCCATCCTCAAAAGCACTTGTTTTCGCTTTCGGCAGCCTCCGGAGCAAAAAACACAAACGTCCAGCTTTTGCTGCCACAGCAAAGGTGCCAGCGGGGAAAAGTAATGCTGGTTCTCACTGCCTCCTGGTACCCTTTCAAATGCCCCAGACAATTTGGCCCTCTCTGCTTTCCTGCGGACTCCATCCTCAAAAGCACCTTTTTTCGCTTTCGGCATTCTCCGGAGCAAAAAAGACAAACGTCCAGCTTTTGCTGCCACAGCAAAGGTGCCAGCGGGGAAAAGTAATGCTGGTTCTCACTGCCTCCTGGAACCTCTTCAAATGCTACAGACAATTTGGCCCTCTCTGCTTTCCTGCGGACTCCATCCTCAAAAGCACCTGTTTTTGCTTTCGGCAGCCCCGGAGCAAAAAAGACAAACGTCCAGCTTTTGCTGCCACAGCAAAGGTGCCAGCGGGGAAAAGTAATGCTGGTTCTCACTGCCTCCTGGAACTCTTTCAAATGTTACAGACAATTTGGCCCTCTCTGCTTTCCTGTGGACTCCATCCTCAAAAGCACCTGTTTTCGCTTTCGGCAGCCTCCGGAGCAAAAAAGAAAAACGTCCAGCTTTTGCTGCCACAGCAAAGGTGCCAGCGGGGAAAAGTAATGTTGCTTCTAACTGTCTCCTGGAACCCTTTCAAATGCCACAGACAATTTGGCCCTCTCTGCTTTCCTGCGGACTCCATCCTCAAAAGCACCTGTTTTCGCTTTCGGCAGCCTCCGGAGCAAAAAAGACAAACGTCCAACTTTTGCTGCCACAGCAAAGGTGCCAGCGGGGAAAAGTAATGCTGCTTCTCACTGTCTCCTGGAACCCTTTCAAATGCCCCAGACAATTTGGCCCTCTCTGCTTTCCTGCGGACTCCATCCTCAAAAGCACCTGTTTTCGCTTTCGGCAGCCTCCGGAGCAAAAAAGACAAACGTCCAGCTTTTGCTGCCACAGCAAAGGTGCCAGCGGGGAAAAGTAATGCTGGTTCTCACTGCCTCCTGGAACCCTTTCAAATGCCCCAGACAATTTGGCCCTCTCTGCTTTCCTGCGGACTCCATCCTCAAAAGCACTTGTTTTCGCTTTCGGCAGCCTCCGGAGCAAAAAAGAAAAACGTCCAGCTTTTGCTGCCACAGCAAAGGTGCCAGCGGGGAAAAGTAATGCTGGTTCTCACTGCCTCCTGGAACCTCTTGAAATGCCCCAGACAATTTGGCCCTCTCTGCTTTCCTGCGGACTCCATCCTCAAAAGCACCTGTTTTCGCTTTCGGCATTCTCCGGAGCAAAAAAGACAAACGTCCAGCTTTTGCTGCCACAGCAAAGGTGCCAGCGGGGAAAAGTAATGCTGGTTCTAACTGCCTCCTGGAACCTCTTCAAATGCCCCAGACAATTTGGCCCTCTCTGCTTTCCTGCGGACTCTATCCTCAAAAGCGCCTTTTTTCAATTTCGGCGCCCTCCGGTGGTAAAAAGACAAACGTCCAGGTTTTGCTGCCACAGCAAAGGTGCCAGCGGTGAAAAGTAATGCTGGTTCTCACTGCCTCCTGGAACCCTTTCAAATGCCCCAGACAATTTGGCCCTCTCTGCTTTCCTGCGGATTCCATCCTCAAAAGCACCTGTTTTCGCTTTCGGCAGCCTCCGGAGCAAAAAAGACAAACGTCCAGCTTTTGCTGCCACAGCAAAGGTGCCAGCGGGGAAAAGTAATGCTGGTTCTCACTGCCTCCTGGAACCTCTTCAAATGCCCCAGACAATTTGGCCCTCTCTGCTTTCCTGCGGACTCCATCCACAAAAGCACCTGTTTTCGCTTTCGGCAGCCTCCGGAGCAAAAAAGAAAAACGTCCAGCTTTTGCTGCCACAGCAAAGGTGCCAGCGGGGAAAAGTAATGCTGGTTCTCACTGCCTCCTGGAACCCTTTCAAATGCCCCAGACAATTTGGCCCTCTCTGCTTTCCTGCGGACTCCATCCTCAAAAGCACCTTTTTTCGCTTTCGGCATTCTCCGGAGCAAAAAAGACAAACGTCCAGCTTTTGCTGCCACAGCAAAGGTGCCAGCGGGGAAAAGTAATGCTGGTTCTCACTGTCTCCTGGAACCCTTTCAAATGCCCCAGACAATTTGGCCCTCTCTGCTTTCCTGCGGACTCCATCCTCAAAAGCACCTGTTTTCGCTTTCGGCAGCCTCCGGAGCAAAAAAGACAAACGTCCAGCTTTTGCTGCCACAGCAAAGGTGCCAGCGGGGAAAAGTAATGCTGGTTCTAACTGCCTCCTGGAACCTCTTCAAATGCCCCAGACAATTTGGCCCTCTCTGCTTTCCTGCGGACTCTATCCTCAAAAGCGCCTTTTTTCAATTTCGGCGCCCTCCGGTGGTAAAAAGACAAACGTCCAGCTTTTGCTGCCACAGCAAAGGTGCCAGCGGGGAAAAGTAATGCTGGTTCTCACTGCCTCCTGGAACCCTTTCAAATGCCACAGACAATTTGGCCCTCTCTGCTTTCCTGCGGACTCCATCCTCAAAAGCACCTTTTTTCGCTTTCGGCATTCTCCGGAGCAAAAAAGACAAACGTCCAGCTTTTGCTGCCACAGCAAAGGTGCCAGCGGGGAAAAGTAATGCTGGTTCTCACTGCCTCCTGGAACCTCTTCAAATGCCACAGACAATTTGGCCCTCTCTGCTTTCCTGCGGACTCCATCCTCAAAAGCACCTGTTTTCGCTTTCGGCATTCTCCGGAGCAAAAAAGACAAACGTCCAGCTTTTGCTGCCACAGCAAAGGTGCCAGCGGGGAAAAGTAATGCTGGTTCTCACTGCCTCCTGGAACTCTTTCAAATGTTACAGACAATTTGGCCCTCTCTGCTTTCCTGCGGACTCCATCCTCAAAAGCACCTGTTTTCGCTTTCGGCATTCTCCGGAGCAAAAAAGAAAAACGTCCAGCTTTTGCTGCCACAGCAAAGGTGCCAGCGGGGAAAAGTAATGTTGCTTCTAACTGTCTCCTGGAACCCTTTCAAATGCCACAGACAATTTGGCCCTCTCTGCTTTCCTGCGGACTCCATCCTCAAAAGCACCTGTTTTCGCTTTCGGCAGCCTCCGGAGCAAAAAAGACAAACGTCCAACTTTTGCTGCCACAGCAAATGTGCCAGCGGGGAAAAGTAATGCTGCTTCTCACTGTCTCCTGGAACCCTTTCAAATGCCCCAGACAATTTGGCCCTCTCTGCTTTCCTGCGGACTCCATCCTCAAAAGCACCTGTTTTCGCTTTCGGCAGCCTCCGGAGCAAAAAAAACAAACGTCCAGCTTTTGCTGCCACAGCAAAGGTGCCAGCGGGGAAAAGTAATGCTGGTTCTCACTGTCTCCTGGAACCCTTTCAAATGCCCCAGACAATTTGGCCCTCTCTGCTTTCCTGCGGACTCCATCCTCAAAAGCACCTGTTTTCGCTTTCGGCAGCCTCCGGAGCAAAAAAGACAAACGTCCAACTTTTGCTGCCACAGCAAAGGTGCCAGCGGGGAAAAGTAATGCTGGTTCTCACTGTCTCCTGGAACCCTTTCAAATGCCCCAGACAATTTGGCCCTCTCTGCTTTCCTGCGGACTCCATCCTCAAAAGCACCTTTTTTCGCTTTCGGCATTCTCCGGAGCAAAAAAGACAAACGTCCAGCTTTTGCTGCCACAGCAAAGGTGCCAGCGGGGAAAAGTAATGCTGGTTCTCACTGCCTCCTGGAACCTCTTCAAATGCCACAGACAATTTGGCCCTCTCTGCTTTCCTGCGGACTCCATCCTCAAAAGCACCTGTTTTCGCTTTCGGCATTCTCAGGAGCAAAAAAGACAAACGTCCAGCTTTTGCTGCCACAGCAAAGGTGCCAGCGGGGAAAAGTAATGCTGGTTCTCACTGCCTCCTGGAACTCTTTCAAATGTTACAGACAATTTGGCCCTCTCTGCTTTCCTGCGGACTCCATCCTCAAAAGCACCTGTTTTCGCTTTCGGCAGCCTCCGGAGCAAAAAAGAAAAACGTCCAGCTTTTGCTGCCACAGCAAAGGTGCCAGCGGGGAAAAGTAATGTTGCTTCTAACTGTCTCCTGGAACCCTTTCAAATGCCACAGACAATTTGGCCCTCTCTGCTTTCCTGCGGACTCCATCCTCAAAAGCACCTGTTTTTGCTTTCGGCAGCCTCCGGAGCAAAAAAGACAAACGTCCAACTTTTGCTGCCACAGCAAAGGTGCCAGCGGGGAAAAGTAATGCTGCTTCTCACTGTCTCCTGGAACCCTTTCAAATGCCCCAGACAATTTGGCCCTCTCTGCTTTCCTGCGGACTCCATCCTCAAAAGCACCTGTTTTCGCTTTCGGCAGCCTCCGGAGCAAAAAAAACAAACGTCCAGCTTTTGCTGCCACAGCAAAGGTGCCAGCGGGGAAAAGTAATGCTGGTTCTCACTGTCTCCTGGAACCCTTTCAAATGCCCCAGACAATTTGGCCCTCTCTGCTTTCCTGCGGACTCCATCCTCAAAAGCACCTGTTTTCGCTTTCGGCAGCCTCCGGAGCAAAAAAGACAAACGTCCAACTTTTGCTGCCACAGCAAAGGTGCCAGCGGGGAAAAGTAATGCTGCTTCTCACTGTCTCCTGGAACCCTTTCAAATGCCCCAGACAATTTGGCCCTCTCTGCTTTCCTGCGGACTCCATCCTCAAAAGCACCTGTTTTCGCTTTCGGCAGCCTCCGGAGCAAAAAAGACAAACGTCCAGCTTTTGCTGCCACAGCAAAGGTGCCAGCGGGGAAAAGTAATGCTGGTTCTCACTGCCTCCTGGAACCTCTTCAAATGCCCCAGACAATTTGGCCCTCTCTGCTTTCCTGCGGACTCCATCCTCAAAAGCACCTGTTTTCGCTTTCGGCAGCCTCCGGAGCAAAAAAGACAAACGTCCAGCTTTTGCTGCCACAGCAAAGGTGCCAGCGGGGAAAAGTAATGCTGGTTCTCACTGTCTCCTGGAACCCTTTCAAATGCCCCAGACAATTTGGCCCTCTCTGCTTTCCTGCGGACTCCATCCTCAAAAGCACCTGTTTTCGCTTTCGGCAACCTCAGGAGCAAAAAAGACAAACGTCCAGCTTTTGCTGCCACAGCAAAGGTGCCAGCGGGGAAAACTAATGCTGGTTCTCACTGCCTCCTGGAACTCTTTCAAATGCCACAGACAATTTGGCCCTCTCTGCTTTCCTGCGGACTCCATCCTCAAAAGCACCTTTTTTTCGCTTTCGGCATTCTCCGGAGCAAAAAAGACAAACGTCCAGCTTTTGCTGCCACAGCAAAGGTGCCAGCGGGGAAAAGTAATGCTGGTTCTCACTGCCTCCTGGAACCTCTTCAAATGCCCCAGACAATTTGGCCCTCTCTGCTTTCCTGCGGACTCCATCCTCAAAAGCACCTGTTTTCGCTTTCGGCATTCTCCGGAGCAAAAAAGACAAACGTCCAGCTTTTGCTGCCACAGCAAAGGTGCCAGCGGGGAAAAGTAATGCTGGTTCTAACTGCCTCCTGGAACCTCTTCAAATGCCCCAGACAATTTGGCCCTCTCTGCTTTCCTGCGGACTCTATCCTCAAAAGCGCCTTTTTTCAATTTCGGCGCCCTCCGGTGGTAAAAAGACAAACGTCCAGGTTTTGCTGCCACAGCAAAGGTGCCAGCGGTGAAAAGTAATGCTGGTTCTCACTGCCTCCTGGAACCTCTTCAAATGCCACAGACAATTTGGCCCTCTCTGCTTTCCTGCGGACTCCATCCTCAAAAGCACCTGTTTTCGCTTTCGGCAGCCTCCGGAGCAAAAAAGACAAACGTCCAGCTTTTGCTGCCACAGCAAAGGTGCCAGCGGGGAAAAGTAATGCTGGTTCTCACTGCCTCCTGGAACCCTTTCAAATGCCACAGACAATTTGGCCCTCTCTGCTTTCCTGCGGACTCCATCCTCAAAAGCACCTGTTTTCGCTTTCGGCAGCCTCCGGAGCAAAAAAGAAAAACGTCCAGCTTTTGCTGCCACAGCAAAGGTGCCAGCGGGGAAAAGTAATGCTGGTTCTCACTGCCTCCTGGAACCCTTTCAAATGCCCCAGACAATTTGGCCCTCTCTGCTTTCCTGCGGACTCCATCCTCAAAAGCACCTTTTTTCGCTTTCGGCATTCTCCGGAGCAAAAAAGACAAACGTCCAGCTTTTGCTGCCACAGCAAAGGTGCCAGCGGGGAAAAGTAATGCTGGTTCTCACTGTCTCCTGGAACCCTTTCAAATGCCCCAGACAATTTGGCCCTCTCTGCTTTCCTGCGGACTCCATCCTCAAAAGCACCTGTTTTCGCTTTCGGCAACCTCCGGAGCAAAAAAAACAAACGTCCAGCTTTTGCTGCCACAGCAAAGGTGCCAGCGGGGAAAAGTAATGCTGGTTCTCACTGCCTCCTGGAGCTCTTTCAAATGCCCCAGACAATTTGGCCCTCTCTGCTTTCCTGCGGACTCCATCCTCAAAAGCACCTGTTTTCGCTTTCGGCAGCCTCCGGAGCAAAAAAGACAAACGTCCAGCTTTTGCTGCCACAGCAAAGGTGCCAGCGGGGAAAAGTAATGCTGGTTCTAACTGCCTCCTGGAACCTCTTCAAATGCCACAGACAATTTGGCCCTCTCTGCTTTCCTGCGGACTCTATCCTCAAAAGCGCCTTTTTTCAATTTCGGCGCCCTCCGGTGGTAAAAAGACAAACGTCCAGCTTTTGCTGCCACAGCAAAGGTGCCAGCGGGGAAAAGTAATGCTGGTTCTCACTGCCTCCTGGAACCCTTTGAAATGCCCCAGACAATTTGGCCCTCTCTGCTTTCCTGCGGACTCCATCCTCAAAAGCACCTTTTTTCGCTTTCGGCATTCTCCGGAGCAAAAAAGACAAACGTCCAGCTTTTGCTGCCACAGCAAAGGTGCCAGCGGGGAAAAGTAATGCTGGTTCTCACTGCCTCCTGGAACCTCTTCAAATGCCACAGACAATTTGGCCCTCTCTGCTTTCCTGCGGACTCCATCCTCAAAAGCACCTGTTTTCGCTTTCGGCATTCTCCGGAGCAAAAAAGACAAACGTCCAGCTTTTGCTGCCACAGCAAAGGTGCCAGCGGGGAAAAGTAATGCTGGTTCTCACTGCCTCCTGGAACTCTTTCAAATGTTACAGACAATTTGGCCCTCTCTGCTTTCCTGCGGACTCCATCCTCAAAAGCACCTGTTTTCGCTTTCGGCAGCCTCCGGAGCAAAAAAGAAAAACGTCCAGCTTTTGCTGCCACAGCAAAGGTGCCAGCGGGGAAAAGTAATGTTGCTTCTAACTGTCTCCTGGAACCCTTTCAAATGCCCCAGACAATTTGGCCCTCTCTGCTTTCCTGCGGACTCCATCCTCAAAAGCACCTGTTTTCGCTTTCGGCAGCCTCCGGAGCAAAAAAGACAAACGTCCAACTTTTGCTGCCACAGCAAAGGTGCCAGCGGGGAAAAGTAATGCTGCTTCTCACTGTCTCCTGGAACCCTTTCAAATGCCCCAGACAATTTGGCCCTCTCTGCTTTCCTGCGGACTCCATCCTCAAAAGCACCTGTTTTCGCTTTCGGCAGCCTCCGGAGCAAAAAAGACAAACGTCCAGCTTTTGCTGCCACAGCAAAGGTGCCAGCGGGGAAAAGTAATGCTGGTTCTCACTGCCTCCTGGAACCCTTTCAAATGCCACAGACAATTTGGCCCTCTCTGCTTTCCTGCGGACTCCATCCTCAAAAGCACCTGTTTTCGCTTTCGGCAGCCTCCGGAGCAAAAAAGACAAACGTCCAACTTTTGCTGCCACAGCAAAGGTGCCAGCGGGGAAAAGTAATGCTGGTTCTCACTGTCTCCTGGAACCCTTTCAAATGCCCCAGACAATTTGGCCCTCTCTGCTTTCCTGCGGACTCCATCCTCAAAAGCACCTTTTTTCGCTTTCGGCATTCTCCGGAGCAAAAAAGACAAACGTCCAGCTTTTGCTGCCACAGCAAAGGTGCCAGCGGGGAAAAGTAATGCTGGTTCTCACTGCCTCCTGGAACCTCTTCAAATGCCACAGACAATTTGGCCCTCTCTGCTTTCCTGCGGACTCCATCCTCAAAAGCACCTGTTTTCGCTTTCGGCATTCTCCGGAGCAAAAAAGACAAACGTCCAGCTTTTGCTGCCACAGCAAAGGTGCCAGCGGGGAAAAGTAATGCTGGTTCTCACTGCCTCCTGGAACCCTTTCAAATGCCCCAGACAATTTGGCCCTCTCTGCTTTCCTGCGGACTCCATCCTCAAAAGCACCTGTTTTCGCTTTCGGCAGCCTCCGGAGCAAAAAAGAAAAACGTCCAGCTTTTGCTGCCACAGCAAAGGTGCCAGCGGGGAAAAGTAATGTTGCTTCTAACAGTCTCCTGGAACCCTTTCAAATGCCACAGACAATTTGGCCCTCTCTGCTTTCCTGCGGACTCCATCCTCAAAAGCACCTGTTTTCGCTTTCGGCAGCCTCCGGAGCAAAAAAGACAAACGTCCAACTTTTGCTGCCACAGCAAAGGTGCCAGCGGGGAAAAGTAATGCTGCTTCTCACTGTCTCCTGGAACCCTTTCAAATGCCCCAGACAATTTGGCCCTCTCTGCTTTCCTGCGGACTCCATCCTCAAAAGCACCTGTTTTCGCTTTCGGCAGCCTCCGGAGCAAAAAAAACAAACGTCCAGCTTTTGCTGCCACAGCAAAGGTGCCAGCGGGGAAAAGTAATGCTGGTTCTCACTGTCTCCTGGAACCCTTTCAAATGCCCCAGACAATTTGGCCCTCTCTGCTTTCCTGCGGACTCCATCCTCAAAAGCACCTGTTTTCGCTTTCGGCAACCTCAGGAGCAAAAAAGACAAACGTCCAGCTTTTGCTGCCACAGCAAAGGTGCCAGCGGGGAAAAGTAATGCTGGTTCTCACTGCCTCCTGGAACTCTTTCAAATGCCACAGACAATTTGGCCCTCTCTGCTTTCCTGCGGACTCCATCCTCAAAAGCACCTTTTTTCGCTTTCGGCATTCTCCGGAGCAAAAAAGACAAACGTCCAGCTTTTGCTGCCACAGCAAAGGTGCCAGCGGGGAAAAGTAATGCTGGTTCTCACTGCCTCCTGGAACCTCTTCAAATGCCCCAGACAATTTGGCCCTCTCTGCTTTCCTGCGGACTCCATCCTCAAAAGCACCTGTTTTCGCTTTCGGCATCCTCCGGAGCAAAAAAGACAAACGTCCAGCATTTGCTGCCACAGCAAAGGTGCCAGCGGGGAAAAGTAATGCTGGTTCTAACTGCCTCCTGGAACCTCTTCAAATGCCCCAGACAATTTGGCCCTCTCTGCTTTCCTGCGGACTCCATCCTCAAAAGCACCTGTTTTCGCTTTCGGCAGCCTCCGGAGCAAAAAAGACAAACGTCCAGCTTTTGCTGCCACAGCAAAGGTGCCAGCGGGGAAAAGTAATGCTGGTTCTAACTGCCTCCTGGAACCTCTTCAAATGCCCTAGACAATTTGGCCCTCTCTGCTTTCCTGCGGACTCTATCCTCAAAAGCGCCTTTTTTCAATTTCGGCGCCCTCCGGTGGTAAAAAGACAAACGTCCAGGTTTTGCTGCCACAGCAAAGGTGCCAGCGGTGAAAAGTAATGCTGGTTCTCACTGCCTCCTGGAACCTCTTCAAATGCCACAGACAATTTGGCCCTCTCTGCTTTCCTGCGGATTCCATCCTCAAAAGCACCTGTTTTCGCTTTCGGCAGCCTCCGGAGCAAAAAAGACAAACGTCCAGCTTTTGCTGCCACAGCAAAGGTGCCAGCGGGGAAAAGTAATGCTGGTTCTCACTGCCTCCTGGAACCCTTTCAAATGCCACAGACAATTTGGCCCTCTCTGCTTTCCTGCGGACTCCATCCACAAAAGCACCTGTTTTAGCTTTCAGCAACCTCTGCAGCAAAAAAGACAAACGTCCAACTTTTGCTGCCACAGCAAAGGTGCCAGCGGGGAAAAGTAATGCTGGTTCTCACTGCCTCCTGGAACCCTTTCAAATGCCCCAGACAATTTGGCCCTCTCTGCTTTCCTGCGGACTCCATCCTCAAAAGCACCTTTTTTCGCTTTCGGCATTCTCCGGAGCAATAAAGACAAACGTCCAGCTTTTGCTGCCACAGCAAAGGTGCCAGCGGGGAAAAGTAATGCTGGTTCTCACTGTCTCCTGGAACCCTTTCAAATGCCCCAGACAATTTGGCCCTCTCTGCTTTCCTGCGGACTCCATCCTCAAAAGCACCTGTTTTCGCTTTCGGCAACCTCCGGAGCAAAAAAAACAAACGTCCAGCTTTTGCTGCCACAGCAAAGGTGCCAGCGGGGAAAAGTAATGCTGGTTCTCACTGCCTCCTGGAGCTCTTTCAAATGCCCCAGACAATTTGGCCCTCTCTGCTTTCCTGCGGACTCCATCCTCAAAAGCACCTGTTTTCGCTTTCGGCAGCCTCCGGAGCAAAAAAGACAAACGTCCAGCTTTTGCTGCCACAGCAAAGGTGCCAGCGGGGAAAAGTAATGCTGGTTCTAACTGCCTCCTGGAACCTCTTCAAATGCCCCAGACAATTTGGCCCTCTCTGCTTTCCTGCGGACTCTATCCTCAAAAGCGCCTTTTTTCAATTTCGGCGCCCTCCGGTGGTAAAAAGACAAACGTCCAGCTTTTGCTGCCACAGCAAAGGTGCCAGCGGGGAAAAGTAATGCTGGTACTCACTGCCTCCTGGAACCCTTTCAAATGCCACAGACAATTTGGCCCTCTCTGCTTTCCTGCGGACTCCATCCTCAAAAGCACCTTTTTTCGCTTTCGGCATTCTCCGGAGCAAAAAAGACAAACGTCCAGCTTTTGCTGCCACAGCAAAGGTGCCAGCGGGGAAAAGTAATGCTGGTTCTCACTGCCTCCTGGAACCTCTTCAAATGCCACAGACAATTTGGCCCTCTCTGCTTTCCTGCGGACTCCATCCTCAAAAGCACCTGTTTTCGCTTTCGGCATTCTCCGGAGCAAAAAAGACAAACGTCCAGCTTTTGCTGCCACAGCAAAGGTGCCAGCGGAGAAAAGTAATGCTGGTTCTCACTGCCTCCTGGAACTCTTTCAAATGTTACAGACAATTTGGCCCTCTCTGCTTTCCTGCGGACTCCATCCTCAAAAGCACCTGTTTTCGCTTTCGGCAGCCTCCGGAGCAAAAAAGAAAAACGTCCAGCTTTTGCTGCCACAGCAAAGGTGCCAGCGGGGAAAAGTAATGTTGATTCTAACTGTCTCCTGGAACCCTTTCAAATGCCACAGACAATTTGGCCCTCTCTGCTTTCCTGCGGACTCCATCCTCAAAAGCACCTGTTTTCGCTTTCGGCAGCCTCCGGAGCAAAAAAGACAAACGTCCAACTTTTGCTGCCACAGCAAAGGTGCCAGCGGGGAAAAGTAATGCTGCTTCTCACTGTCTCCTGGAACCCTTTCAAATGCCCCAGACAATTTGGCCCTCTCTGCTTTCCTGCGGACTCCATCCTCAAAAGCACCTGTTTTCGCTTTCGGCAGCCTCCAGAGCAAAAAAAACAAACGTCCAGCTTTTGCTGCCACAGCAAAGGTGCCAGCGGGGAAAAGTAATGCTGGTTCTCACTGTCTCCTGGAACCCTTTCAAATGCCCCAGACAATTTGGCCCTCTCTGCTTTCCTGCGGACTCCATCCTCAAAAGCACCTGTTTTCGCTTTCGGCAGCCTCCGGAGCAAAAAAGACAAACGTCCAACTTTTGCTGCCACAGCAAAGGTGCCAGCGGGGAAAAGTAATGCTGGTTCTCACTGTCTCCTGGAACCCTTTCAAATGCCCCAGACAATTTGGCCCTCTCTGCTTTCCTGCGGACTCCATCCTCAAAAGCACCTTTTTTCGCTTTCGGCATTCTCCGGAGCAAAAAAGACAAACGTCCAGCTTTTGCTGCCACAGCAAAGGTGCCAGCGGGGAAAAGTAATGCTGGTTCTCACTGCCTCCTGGAACCTCTTCAAATGCCACAGACAATTTGGCCCTCTCTGCTTTCCTGCGGACTCCATCCTCAAAAGCACCTGTTTTCGCTTTCGGCAGCCTCCGGAGCAAAAAAGACAAACGTCCAGCTTTTGCTGCCACAGCAAAGGTGCCAGCGGGGAAAAGTAATGCTGGTTCTCACTGCCTCCTGGAACTCTTTCAAATGTTACAGACAATTTGGCCCTCTCTGCTTTCCTGCGGACTCCATCCTCAAAAGCACCTGTTTTCGCTTTCGGCAGCCTCCGGAGCAAAAAAGAAAAACGTCCAGCTTTTGCTGCCACAGCAAAGGTGCCAGCGGGGAAAAGTAATGTTGCTTCTAACTGTCTCCTGGAACCCTTTCAAATGCCCCAGACAATTTGGCCCTCTCTGCTTTCCTGCGGACTCCATCCTCAAAAGCACCTGTTTTCGCTTTCGGCATTCTCCGGAGCAAAAAAGACAAACGTCCAACTTTTGCTGCCACAGCAAAGGTGCCAGCGGGGAAAAGTAACGCTGCTTCTCACTGTCTCCTGGAACCCTTTCAAATGCCCCAGACAATTTGGCCCTCTCTGCTTTCCTGCGGACTCCATCCTCAAAAGCACCTGTTTTCGCTTTCGGCAGCCTCCGGAGCAAAAAAAACAAACGTCCAGCTTTTGCTGCCACAGCAAAGGTGCCAGCGGGGAAAAGTAATGCTGGTTCTCACTGTCTCCTGGAACCCTTTCAAATGCCCCAGACAATTTGGCCCTCTCTGCTTTCCTGCGGACTCCATCCTCAAAAGCACCTGTTTTCGCTTTCGGCAGCCTCCGGAGCAAAAAAGACAAACGTCCAACTTTTGCTGCCACAGCAAAGGTGCCAGCGGGGAAAAGTAATGCTGCTTCTCACTGTCTCCTGGAACCCTTTCAAATGCCCCAGACAATTTGGCCCTCTCTGCTTTCCTGCGGACTCCATCCTCAAAAGCACCTGTTTTCGCTTTCGGCAGCCTCCGGAGCAAAAAAGACAAACGTCCAGCTTTTGCTGCCACAGCAAAGGTGCCAGCGGGGAAAAGTAATGCTGGTTCTCACTGCCTCCTGGAACCTCTTCAAATGCCCCAGACAATTTGGCCCTCTCTGCTTTCCTGCGGACTCCATCCTCAAAAGCACCTGTTTTCGCTTTCGGCAGCCTCCGGAGCAAAAAAGACAAACGTCCAGCTTTTGCTGCCACAGCAAAGGTGCCAGCGGGGAAAAGTAATGCTGGTTCTCACTGTCTCCTGGAACCCTTTCAAATGCCCCAGACAATTTGGCCCTCTCTGCTTTCCTGCGGACTCCATCCTCAAAAGCACCTGTTTTCGCTTTCGGCAACCTCAGGAGCAAAAAAGACAAACGTCCAGCTTTTGCTGCCACAGCAAAGGTGCCAGCGGGGAAAACTAATGCTGGTTCTCACTGCCTCCTGGAACTCTTTCAAATGCCACAGACAATTTGGCCCTCTCTGCTTTCCTGCGGACTCCATCCTCAAAAGCACCTTTTTTCGCTTTCGGCATTCTCCGGAGCAAAAAAGACAAACGTCCAGCTTTTGCTGCCACAGCAAAGGTGCCAGCGGGGAAAAGTAATGCTGGTTCTCACTGCCTCCTGGAACCCTTTCAAATGCCCCAGACAATTTGGCCCTCTCTGCTTTCCTGCGGACTCCATCCTCAAAAGCACCTGTTTTCGCTTTCGGCAACCTCTGCAGCAAAAAAGACAAACGTCCAGCTTTTGCTGCCACAGCAAAGGTGCCAGCGGGGAAAAGTAATGCTGGTTCTCACTGCCTCCTGGAACCTCTTCAAATGCCCCAGACAATTTGGCCCTCTCTGCTTTCCTGCGGACTCTATCCTCAAAAGCGCCTTTTTTCAATTTCGGCGCCCTCCGGTGGTAAAAAGACAAACGTCCAGGTTTTGCTGCCACAGCAAAGGTGCCAGCGGTGAAAAGTAATGCTGGTTCTCACTGCCTCCTGGAACCTCTTCAAATGCCACAGACAATTTGGCCCTCTCTGCTTTCCTGCGGATTCCATCCTCAAAAGCACCTGTTTTCGCTTTCGGCATTCTCCGGAGCAAAAAAGACAAACGTCCAGCTTTTGCTGCCACAGCAAAGGTGCCAGCGGGGAAAAGTAATGCTGGTTCTCACTGCCTCCTGGAACCCTTTCAAATGCCACAGACAATTTGGCCCTCTCTGCTTTCCTGCGGACTCCATCCACAAAAGCACCTGTTTTCGCTTTCGGCAACCTCTGCAGCAAAAAAGACAAACGTCCAGCTTTTGCTGCCACAGCAAAGGTGCCAGCGGGGAAAAGTAATGCTGGTCCTCACTGCCTCCTGGAACCTCTTCAAATGCCACAGACAATTTGGCCCTCTCTGCTTTCCTGCGGACTCCATCCTCAAAAGCACCTGTTTTCGCTTTCGGCAGCCTCCGGAGCAAAAAAGAAAAACGTCCAGCTTTTGCTGCCACAGCAAAGGTGCCAGCGGGGAAAAGTAATGCTGGTTCTCACTGCCTCCTGGAACCCTTTCAAATGCCCCAGACAATTTGGCCCTCTCTGCTTTCCTGCGGACTCCATCCTCAAAAGCACCTTTTTTCGCTTTCGGCATTCTCCGGAGCAAAAAAGACAAACGTCCAGCTTTTGCTGCCACAGCAAAGGTGCCAGCGGGGAAAAGTAATGCTGGTTCTCACTGTCTCCTGGAACCCTTTCAAATGCCACAGACAATTTGGCCCTCTCTGCTTTCCTGCGGACTCCATCCTCAAAAGCACCTGTTTTCGCTTTCGGCAACCTCCGGAGCAAAAAAAACAAACGTCCAGCTTTTGCTGCCACAGCAAAGGTGCCAGCGGGGAAAAGTAATGCTGGTTCTCACTGCCTCCTGGAGCTCTTTCAAATGCCCCAGACAATTTGGCCCTCTCTGCTTTCCTGCGGACTCCATCCTCAAAAGCACCTGTTTTCGCTTTCGGCAGCCTCCGGAGCAAAAAAGACAAACGTCCAGCTTTTGCTGCCACAGCAAAGGTGCCAGCGGGGAAAAGTAATGCTGGTTCTAACTGCCTCCTGGAACCTCTTCAAATGCCCCAGACAATTTGGCCCTCTCTGCTTTCCTGCGGACTCTATCCTCAAAAGCGCCTTTTTTCAATTTCGGCGCCCTCCGGTGGTAAAAAGACAAACGTCCAGCTTTTGCTGCCACAGCAAAGGTGCCAGCGGGGAAAAGTAATGCTGGTTCTCACTGCCTCCTGGAACCTCTTCAAATGCCCCAGACAATTTGGCCCTCTCTGCTTTCCTGCGGACTCCATCCTCAAAAGCACCTGTTTTCGCTTTCGGCATTCTCCGGAGCAAAAAAGACAAACGTCCAGCTTTTGCTGCCACAGCAAAGGTGCCAGCGGGGAAAAGTAATGCTGGTTCTCACTGCCTCCTGGAACTCTTTCAAATGCCACAGACAATTTGGCCCTCTCTGCTTTCCTGCGGACTCCATCCTCAAAAGCACCTGTTTTCGCTTTCGGCATTCTCCGGAGCAAAAAAGAAAAACGTCCAGCTTTTGCTGCCACAGCAAAGGTGCCAGCGGGGAAAAGTAATGTTGCTTCTAACTGTCTCCTGGAACCCTTTCAAATGCCACAGACAATTTGGCCCTCTCTGCTTTCCTGCGGACTCCATCCTCAAAAGCACCTGTTTTCGCTTTCGGCAGCCTCCGGAGCAAAAAAGACAAACGTCCAACTTTTGCTGCCACAGCAAAGGTGCCAGCGGGGAAAAGTAATGCTGCTTCTCACTGTCTCCTGGAACCCTTTCAAATGCCCCAGACAATTTGGCCCTCTCTGCTTTCCTGCGGACTCCATCCTCAAAAGCACCTGTTTTCGCTTTCGGCAGCCTCCGGAGCAAAAAAGACAAACGTCCAGCTTTTGCTGCCACAGCAAAGGTGCCAGCGGGGAAAAGTAATGCTGGTTCTCACTGCCTCCTGGAACCTCTTCAAATGCCCCAGACAATTTGGCCCTCTCTGCTTTCCTGCGGACTCCATCCTCAAAAGCACCTGTTTTCGCTTTCGGCAGCCTCCGGAGCAAAAAAGACAAACGTCCAGCTTTTGCTGCCACAGCAAAGGTGCCAGCGGGGAAAAGTAATGCTGGTTCTCACTGTCTCCTGGAACCCTTTCAAATGCCCCAGACAATTTGGCCCTCTCTGCTTTCCTGCGGACTCCATCCTCAAAAGCACCTGTTTTCGCTTTCGGCAACCTCAGGAGCAAAAAAGACAAACGTCCAGCTTTTGCTGCCACAGCAAAGGTGCCAGCGGGGAAAACTAATGCTGGTTCTCACTGCCTCCTGGAACTCTTTCAAATGCCACAGACAATTTGGCCCTCTCTGCTTTCCTGCGGACTCCATCCTCAAAAGCACCTTTTTTCGCTTTCGGCATTCTCCGGAGCAAAAAAGACAAACGTCCAGCTTTTGCTGCCACAGCAAAGGTGCCAGCGGGGAAAAGTAATGCTGGTTCTCACTGCCTCCTGGAACCCTTTCAAATGCCACAGACAATTTGGCCCTCTCTGCTTTCCTGCGGACTCCATCCACAAAAGCACCTGTTTTCGCTTTCGGCAACCTCTGCAGCAAAAAAGACAAACGTCCAGCTTTTGCTGCCACAGCAAAGGTGCCAGCGGGGAAAAGTAATGCTGGTCCTCACTGCCTCCTGGAACCTCTTCAAATGCCACAGACAATTTGGCCCTCTCTGCTTTCCTGCGGACTCCATCCTCAAAAGCACCTGTTTTCGCTTTCGGCAGCCTCCGGAGCAAAAAAGAAAAACGTCCAGCTTTTGCTGCCACAGCAAAGGTGCCAGCGGGGAAAAGTAATGCTGGTTCTCACTGCCTCCTGGAACCCTTTCAAATGCCCCAGACAATTTGGCCCTCTCTGCTTTCCTGCGGACTCCATCCTCAAAAGCACCTTTTTTCGCTTTCGGCATTCTCCGGAGCAAAAAAGACAAACGTCCAGCTTTTGCTGCCACAGCAAAGGTGCCAGCGGGGAAAAGTAATGCTGGTTCTCACTGCCTCCTGGAACCCTTTCAAATGCCCCAGACAATTTGGCCCTCTCTGCTTTCCTGCGGACTCCATCCTCAAAAGCACCTGTTTTCGCTTTCGGCAACCTCCGGAGCAAAAAAAACAAACGTCCAGCTTTTGCTGCCACAGCAAAGGTGCCAGCGGGGAAAAGTAATGCTGGTTCTCACTGCCTCCTGGAGCTCTTTCAAATGCCCCAGACAATTTGGCCCTCTCTGCTTTCCTGCGGACTCCATCCTCAAAAGCACCTGTTTTCGCTTTCGGCAGCCTCCGGAGCAAAAAAGACAAACGTCCAGCTTTTGCTGCCACAGCAAAGGTGCCAGCGGGGAAAAGTAATGCTGGTTCTAACTGCCTCCTGGAACCTCTTCAAATGCCCCAGACAATTTGGCCCTCTCTGCTTTCCTGCGGACTCTATCCTCAAAAGCGCCTCTTTTCAATTTCGGCGCCCTCCGGTGGTAAAAAGACAAACGTCCAGGTTTTGCTGCCACAGCAAAGGTGCCAGCGGGGAAAAGTAATGCTGGTTCTCACTGCCTCCTGGAACCTCTTCAAATGCCCCAGACAATTTGGCCCTCTCTGCTTTCCTGCGGACTCCATCCTCAAAAGCACCTGTTTTCGCTTTCGGCATTCTCCGGAGCAAAAAAGACAAACGTCCAGCTTTTGCTGCCACAGCAAAGGTGCCAGCGGGGAAAAGTAATGCTGGTTCTCACTGCCTCCTGGAACTCTTTCAAATGCCACAGACAATTTGGCCCTCTCTGCTTTCCTGCGGACTCCATCCTCAAAAGCACCTGTTTTCGCTTTCGGCAGCCTCCGGAGCAAAAAAGAAAAACGTCCAGCTTTTGCTGCCACAGCAAAGGTGCCAGCGGGGAAAAGTAATGTTGCTTCTAACTGTCTCCTGGAACCCTTTCAAATGCCCCAGACAATTTGGCCCTCTCTGCTTTCCTGCGGACTCCATCCTCAAAAGCACCTGTTTTCGCTTTCGGCAGCCTCCGGAGCAAAAAAAACAAACGTCCAGCTTTTGCTGCCACAGCAAAGGTGCCAGCGGGGAAAAGTAATGCTGGTTCTCACTGTCTCCTGGAACCCTTTCAAATGCCCCAGACAATTTGGCCCTCTCTGCTTTCCTGCGGACTCCATCCTCAAAAGCACCTGTTTTCGCTTTCGGCAACCTCAGGAGCAAAAAAGACAAACGTCCAGCTTTTGCTGCCACAGCAAAGGTGCCAGCGGGGAAAACTAATGCTGGTTCTCACTGCCTCCTGGAACTCTTTCAAATGCCACAGACAATTTGGCCCTCTCTGCTTTCCTGCGGACTCCATCCTCAAAAGCACCTTTTTTCGCTTTCGGCATTCTCCGGAGCAAAAAAGACAAACGTCCAGCTTTTGCTGCCACAGCAAAGGTGCCAGCGGGGAAAAGTAATGCTGGTTCTCACTGCCTCCTGGAACCTCTTCAAATGCCCCAGACAATTTGGCCCTCTCTGCTTTCCTGCGGACTCCATCCTCAAAAGCACCTGTTTTCGCTTTCCGCATTCTCCGGAGCAAATAAGACAAACGTCCAGCTTTTGCTGCCACAGCAAAGGTGCCAGCGGGGAAAAGTAATGCTGGTTCTCACTGCCTCCTGGAACCTCTTCAAATGCCCCAGACAATTTGGCCCTCTCTGCTTTCCTGCGGACTCCATCCTCAAAAGCACCTGTTTTCGCTTTCGGCAGCCTCCGGAGCAAAAAAGACAAACGTCCAGCTTTTGCTGCCACAGCAAAGGTGCCAGCGGGGAAAAGTAATGCTGGTTCTAACTGCCTCCTGGAACCTCTTCAAATGCCCCAGACAATTTGGCCCTCTCTGCTTTCCTGCGGACTCTATCCTCAAAAGCGCCTTTTTTCAATTTCGGCGCCCTCCGGTGGTAAAAAGACAAACGTCCAGGTTTTGCTGCCACAGCAAAGGTGCCAGCGGTGAAAAGTAATGCTGGTTCTCACTGCCTCCTGGAACCTCTTCAAATGCCACAGACAATTTGGCCCTCTCTGCTTTCCTGCGGATTCCATCCTCAAAAGCACCTGTTTTCGCTTTCGGCAGCCTCCGGAGCAAAAAAGACAAACGTCCAGCTTTTGCTGCCACAGCAAAGGTGCCAGCGGGGAAAAGTAATGCTGGTTCTCACTGCCTCCTGGAACCCTTTCAAATGCCCCAGACAATTTGGCCCTCTCTGCTTTCCTGCGGACTCCATCCTCAAAAGCACCTGTTTTCGCTTTCGGCAACCTCTGCAGCAAAAAAGACAAACGTCCAGCTTTTGCTGCCACAGCAAAGGTGCCAGCGGGGAAAAGTAATGCTGGTTCTCACTGCCTCCTGGAACCCTTTCAAATGCCCCAGACAATTTGGCCCTCTCTGCTTTCCTGCGGACTCCATCCTCAAAAGCACCTTTTTTCGCTTTCGGCATTCTCCGGAGCAAAAAAGACAAACGTCCAGCTTTTGCTGCCACAGCAAAGGTGCCAGCGGGGAAAAGTAATGCTGGTTCTCACTGTCTCCTGGAACCCTTTCAAATGCCCCAGACAATTTGGCCCTCTCTGCTTTCCTGCGGACTCCATCCTCAAAAGCACCTGTTTTCGCTTTCGGCAACCTCCGGAGCAAAAAAAAACAAACGTCCAGCTTTTGCTGCCACAGCAAAGGTGCCAGCGGGGAAAAGTAATGCTGGTTCTCACTGCCTCCTGGAGCTCTTTCAAATGCCCCAGACAATTTGGCCCTCTCTGCTTTCCTGCGGACTCCATCCTCAAAAGCACCTGTTTTCGCTTTCGGCAGCCTCCGGAGCAAAAAAGACAAACGTCCAGCTTTTGCTGCCACAGCAAAGGTGCCAGCGGGGAAAAGTAATGCTGGTTCTAACTGCCTCCTGGAACCTCTTCAAATGCCCCAGACAATTTGGCCCTCTCTGCTTTCCTGCGGACTCTATCCTCAAAAGCGCCTTTTTTCAATTTCGGCGCCCTCCGGTGGTAAAAAGACAAACGTCCAGCTTTTGCTGCCACAGCAAAGGTGCCAGCGGGGAAAAGTAATGCTGGTACTCACTGCCTCCTGGAACCCTTTCAAATGCCACAGACAATTTGGCCCTCTCTGCTTTCCTGCGGACTCCATCCTCAAAAGCACCTTTTTTCGCTTTCGGCATTCTCCGGAGCAAAAAAGACAAACGTCCAGCTTTTGCTGCCACAGCAAAGGTGCCAGCGGGGAAAAGTAATGCTGGTTCTCACTGCCTCCTGGAACCTCTTCAAATGCCCCAGACAATTTGGCCCTCTCTGCTTTCCTGCGGACTCCATCCTCAAAAGCACCTGTTTTCGCTTTCGGCATTCTCCGGAGCAAAAAAGACAAACGTCCAGCTTTTGCTGCCACAGCAAAGGTGCCAGCGGGGAAAAGTAATGCTGGTTCTCACTGCCTCCTGGAACTCTTTCAAATGTTACAGACAATTTGGCCCTCTCTGCTTTCCTGCGGACTCCATCCTCAAAAGCACCTGTTTTCGCTTTCGGCAGCCTCCGGAGCAAAAAAGAAAAACGTCCAGCGTTTGCTGCCACAGCAAAGGTGCCAGCGGGGAAAAGTAATGTTGCTTCTAACTGTCTCCTGGAACCCTTTCAAATGCCACAGACAATTTGGCCCTCTCTGCTTTCCTGCGGACTCCATCCTCAAAAGCACCTGTTTTCGCTTTCGGCAGCCTCCGGAGCAAAAAAGACAAACGTCCAACTTTTGCTGCCACAGCAAAGGTGCCAGCGGGGAAAAGTAATGCTGCTTCTCACTGTCTCCTGGAACCCTTTCAAATGCCCCAGACAATTTGGCCCTCTCTGCTTTCCTGCGGACTCCATCCTCAAAAGCACCTGTTTTCGCTTTCGGCAGCCTCCAGAGCAAAAAAAACAAACGTCCAGCTTTTGCTGCCACAGCAAAGGTGCCAGCGGGGAAAAGTAATGCTGGTTCTCACTGTCTCCTGGAACCCTTTCAAATGCCCCAGACAATTTGGCCCTCTCTGCTTTCCTGAGGACTCCATCCTCAAAAGCACCTGTTTTCGCTTTCGGCAGCCTCCGGAGCAAAAAAGACAAACGTCCAACTTTTGCTGCCACAGCAAAGGTGCCAGCGGGGAAAAGTAATGCTGGTTCTCACTGTCTCCTGGAACCCTTTCAAATGCCCCAGACAATTTGGCCCTCTCTGCTTTCCTGCGGACTCCATCCTCAAAAGCACCTTTTTTCGCTTTCGGCATTCTCCGGAGCAAAAAAGACAAACGTCCAGCTTTTGCTGCCACAGCAAAGGTGCCAGCGGGGAAAAGTAATGCTGGTTCTCACTGCCTCCTGGAACCTCTTCAAATGCCACAGACAATTTGGCCCTCTCTGCTTTCCTGCGGACTCCATCCTCAAAAGCACCTGTTTTCGCTTTCGGCATTCTCCGGAGCAAAAAAGACAAACGTCCAGCTTTTGCTGCCACAGCAAAGGTGCCAGCGGGGAAAAGTAATGCTGGTTCTCACTGCCTCCTGGAACTCTTTCAAATGTTACAGACAATTTGGCCCTCTCTGCTTTCCTGCGGACTCCATCCTCAAAAGCACCTGTTTTCGCTTTCGGCAGCCTCCGGAGCAAAAAAGAAAAACGTCCAGCTTTTGCTGCCACAGCAAAGGTGCCAGCGGGGAAAAGTAATGTTGCTTCTAACTGTCTCCTGGAACCCTTTCAAATGCCACAGACAATTTGGCCCTCTCTGCTTTCCTGCGGACTCCATCCTCAAAAGCACCTGTTTTCGCTTTCGGCAGCCTCCGGAGCAAAAAAGACAAACGTCCAGCTTTTGCTGCCACAGCAAAGGTGCCAGCGGGGAAAAGTAATGCTGCTTCTCACTGTCTCCTGGAACCCTTTCAAATGCCCCAGACAATTTGGCCCTCTCTGCTTTCCTGCGGACTCCATCCTCAAAAGCACCTGTTTTCGCTTTCGGCATTCTCCGGAGCAAAAAAGACAAACGTCCAGCTTTTGCTGCCACAGCAAAGGTGCCAGCGGGGAAAAGTAATGCTGGTTCTCACTGTCTCCTGGAACCCTTTCAAATGCCCCAGACAATTTGGCCCTCTCTGCTTTCCTGCGGACTCCATCCTCAAAAGCACCTGTTTTCGCTTTCGGCAGCCTCCGGAGCAAAAAAGACAAACGTCCAACTTTTGCTGCCACAGCAAAGGTGCCAGCGGGGAAAAGTAATGCTGCTTCTCACTGTCTCCTGGAACCCTTTCAAATGCCACAGACAATTTGGCCCTCTCTGCTTTCCTGCGGACTCCATCCTCAAAAGCACCTGTTTTCGCTTTCGGCAGCCTCCGGAGCAAAAAAGACAAACGTCCAGCTTTTGCTGCCACAGCAAAGGTGCCAGCGGGGAAAAGTAATGCTGGTTCTCACTGCCTCCTGGAACCTCTTCAAATGCCCCAGACAATTTGGCCCTCTCTGCTTTCCTGCGGATTCCATCCTCAAAAGCACCTGTTTTCGCTTTCGGCAGCCTCCGGAGCAAAAAAGACAAACGTCCAGCTTTTGCTGCCACAGCAAAGGTGCCAGCGGGGAAAAGTAATGCTGGTTCTCACTGTCTCCTGGAACCCTTTCAAATGCCCCAGACAATTTGGCCCTCTCTGCTTTCCTGCGGACTCCATCCTCAAAAGCACCTGTTTTCGCTTTCGGCAACCTCAGGAGCAAAAAAGACAAAGGTCCAGCTTTTGCTGCCACAGCAAAGGTGCCAGCGGGGAAAAGTAATGCTGGTTCTCACTGCCTCCTGGAACTCTTTCAAATGCCACAGACAATTTGGCCCTCTCTGCTTTCCTGCGGACTCCATCCTCAAAAGCACCTTTTTTCGCTTTCGGCATTCTCCGGAGCAAAAAAGACAAACGTCCAGCTTTTGCTGCCACAGCAAAGGTGCCAGCGGGGAAAAGTAATGCTGGTTCTCACTGCCTCCTGGAACCTCTTCAAATGCCCCAGACAATTTGGCCCTCTCTGCTTTCCTGCGGACTCCATCCTCAAAAGCACCTGTTTTCGCTTTCGGCATCCTCTGCAGCAAAAAAGACAAACGTCCAGCTTTTGCTGCCACAGCAAAGGTGCCAGCGGGGAAAAGTAATGCTGGTTCTCACTGCCTCCTGGAACCTCTTCAAATGCCCCAGACAATTTGGCCCTCTCTGCTTTCCTGCGGACTCTATCCTCAAAAGCGCCTTTTTTCAATTTCGGCGCCCTCCGGTGGTAAAAAGACAAACGTCCAGGTTTTGCTGCCACAGCAAAGGTGCCAGCGGTGAAAAGTAATGCTGGTTCTCACTGCCTCCTGGAACCTCTTCAAATGCCACAGACAATTTGGCCCTCTCTGCTTTCCTGCGGATTCCATCCTCAAAAGCACCTGTTTTCGCTTTCGGCATTCTCCGGAGCAAAAAAGACAAACGTCCAGCTTTTGCTGCCACAGCAAAGGTGCCAGCGGGGAAAAGTAATGCTGGTTCTCACTGCCTCCTGGAACCCTTTCAAATGCCCCAGACAATTTGGCCCTCTCTGCTTTCCTGCGGACTCCATCCACAAAAGCACCTGTTTTCGCTTTCGGCAACCTCTGCAGCAAAAAAGACAAACGTCCAGCTTTTGCTGCCACAGCAAAGGTGCCAGCGGGGAAAAGTAATGCTGGTCCTCACTGCCTCCTGGAACCTCTTCAAATGCCACAGACAATTTGGCCCTCTCTGCTTTCCTGCGGACTCCATCCTCAAAAGCACCTGTTTTCGCTTTCGGCAGCCTCCGGAGCAAAAAAGAAAAACGTCCAGCTTTTGCTGCCACAGCAAAGGTGCCAGCGGGGAAAAGTAATGCTGGTTCTCACTGCCTCCTGGAACCCTTTCAAATGCCCCAGACAATTTGGCCCTCTCTGCTTTCCTGCGGACTCCATCCTCAAAAGCACCTTTTTTCGCTTTCGGCATTCTCCGGAGCAAAAAAGACAAACGTCCAACTTTTGCTGCCACAGCAAAGGTGCCAGCGGGGAAAAGTAATGCTGGTTCTCACTGTCTCCTGGAACCCTTTCAAATGCCCCAGACAATTTGGCCCTCTCTGCTTTCCTGCGGACTCCATCCTCAAAAGCACCTTTTTTCGCTTTCGGCATTCTCCGGAGCAAAAAAGACAAACGTCCAGCTTTTGCTGCCACAGCAAAGGTGCCAGCGGGGAAAAGTAATGCTGGTTCTCACTGCCTCCTGGAACCTCTTCAAATGCCACAGACAATTTGGCCCTCTCTGCTTTCCTGCGGACTCCATCCTCAAAAGCACCTGTTTTCGCTTTCGGCATTCTCCGGAGCAAAAAAGACAAACGTCCAGCTTTTGCTGCCACAGCAAAGGTGCCAGCGGGGAAAAGTAATGCTGGTTCTCACTGCCTCCTGGAACTCTTTCAAATGTTACAGACAATTTGGCCCTCTCTGCTTTCCTGCGGACTCCATCCTCAAAAGCACCTGTTTTCGCTTTCGGCAGCCTCCGGAGCAAAAAAGAAAAACGTCCAGCTTTTGCTGCCACAGCAAAGGTGCCAGCGGGGAAAAGTAATGTTGCTTCTAACTGTCTCCTGGAACCCTTTCAAATGCCACAGACAATTTGGCCCTCTCTGCTTTCCTGCGGACTCCATCCTCAAAAGCACCTGTTTTCGCTTTCGGCAGCCTCCGGAGCAAAAAAGACAAACGTCCAGCTTTTGCTGCCACAGCAAAGGTGCCAGCGGGGAAAAGTAATGCTGCTTCTCACTGTCTCCTGGAACCCTTTCAAATGCCCCAGACAATTTGGCCCTCTCTGCTTTCCTGCGGACTCCATCCTCAAAAGCACCTGTTTTCGCTTTCGGCATTCTCCGGAGCAAAAAAGACAAACGTCCAGCTTTTGCTGCCACAGCAAAGGTGCCAGCGGGGAAAAGTAATGCTGGTTCTCACTGTCTCCTGGAACCCTTTCAAATGCCCCAGACAATTTGGCCCTCTCTGCTTTCCTGCGGACTCCATCCTCAAAAGCACCTGTTTTCGCTTTCGGCAGCCTCCGGAGCAAAAAAGACAAACGTCCAACTTTTGCTGCCACAGCAAAGGTGCCAGCGGGGAAAAGTAATGCTGCTTCTCACTGTCTCCTGGAACCCTTTCAAATGCCCCAGACAATTTGGCCCTCTCTGCTTTCCTGCGGACTCCATCCTCAAAAGCACCTGTTTTCGCTTTCGGCAGCCTCCGGAGCAAAAAAGACAAACGTCCAGCTTTTGCTGCCACAGCAAAGGTGCCAGCGGGGAAAAGTAATGCTGGTTCTCACTGCCTCCTGGAACCTCTTCAAATGCCCCAGACAATTTGGCCCTCTCTGCTTTCCTGCGGATTCCATCCTCAAAAGCACCTGTTTTCGCTTTCGGCAGCCTCCGGAGCAAAAAAGACAAACGTCCAGCTTTTGCTGCCACAGCAAAGGTGCCAGCGGGGAAAAGTAATGCTGGTTCTCACTGTCTCCTGGAACCCTTTCAAATGCCCCAGACAATTTGGCCCTCTCTGCTTTCCTGCGGACTCCATTTTCAAAAGCACCTGTTTTCGCTTTCGGCAACCTCAGGAGCAAAAAAGACAAAGGTCCAGCTTTTGCTGCTACAGCAAAGGTGCCAGCGGGGAAAAGTAATGCTGGTTCTCACTGCCTCCTGGAACTCTTTCAAATGCCACAGACAATTTGGCCCTCTCTGCTTTCCTGCGGACTCCATCCTCAAAAGCACCTTTTTTCGCTTTCGGCATTCTCCGGAGCAAAAAAGACAAACGTCCAGCTTTTGCTGCCACAGCAAAGGTGCCAGCGGGGAAAAGTAATGCTGGTTCTCACTGCCTCCTGGAACCTCTTCAAATGCCCCAGACAATTTGGCCCTCTCTGCTTTCCTGCGGACTCCATCCTCAAAAGCACCTGTTTTCGCTTTCGGCATCCTCTGCAGCAAAAAAGACAAACGTCCAGCTTTTGCTGCCACAGCAAAGGTGCCAGCGGGGAAAAGTAATGCTGGTTCTCACTGCCTCCTGGAACCTCTTCAAATGCCCCAGACAATTTGGCCCTCTCTGCTTTCCTGCGGACTCTATCCTCAAAAGCGCCTTTTTTCAATTTCGGCGCCCTCCGGTGGTAAAAAGACAAACGTCCAGGTTTTGCTGCCACAGCAAAGGTGCCAGCGGTGAAAAGTAATGCTGGTTCTCACTGCCTCCTGGAACCTCTTCAAATGCCACAGACAATTTGGCCCTCTCTGCTTTCCTGCGGATTCCATCCTCAAAAGCACCTGTTTTCGCTTTCGGCATTCTCCGGAGCAAAAAAGACAAACGTCCAGCTTTTGCTGCCACAGCAAAGGTGCCAGCGGGGAAAAGTAATGCTGGTTCTCACTGCCTCCTGGAACCCTTTCAAATGCCCCAGACAATTTGGCCCTCTCTGCTTTCCTGCGGACTCCATCCACAAAAGCACCTGTTTTCGCTTTCGGCAACCTCTGCAGCAAAAAAGACAAACGTCCAGCTTTTGCTGCCACAGCAAAGGTGCCAGCGGGGAAAAGTAATGCTGGTCCTCACTGCCTCCTGGAACCTCTTCAAATGCCACAGACAATTTGGCCCTCTCTGCTTTCCTGCGGACTCCATCCTCAAAAGCACCTGTTTTCGCTTTCGGCAGCCTCCGGAGCAAAAAAGAAAAACGTCCAGCTTTTGCTGCCACAGCAAAGGTGCCAGCGGGGAAAAGTAATGCTGGTTCTCACTGCCTCCTGGAACCCTTTCAAATGCCCCAGACAATTTGGCCCTCTCTGCTTTCCTGCGGACTCCATCCTCAAAAGCACCTTTTTTCGCTTTCGGCATTCTCCGGAGCAAAAAAGACAAACGTCCAGCTTTTGCTGCCACAGCAAAGGTGCCAGCGGGGAAAAGTAATGCTGGTTCTCACTGTCTCCTGGAACCCTTTCAAATGCCCCAGACAATTTGGCCCTCTCTGCTTTCCTGCGGACTCCATCCTCAAAAGCACCTGTTTTCGCTTTCGGCAACCTCCGGAGCAAAAAAAAACAAACGTCCAGCTTTTGCTGCCACAGCAAAGGTGCCAGCGGGGAAAAGTAATGCTGGTTCTCACTGCCTCCTGGAGCTCTTTCAAATGCCCCAGACAATTTGGCCCTCTCTGCTTTCCTGCGGACTCCATCCTCAAAAGCACCTGTTTTCGCTTTCGGCAGCCTCCGGAGCAAAAAAGACAAACGTCCAGCTTTTGCTGCCACAGCAAAGGTGCCAGCGGGGAAAAGTAATGCTGGTTCTCACTGCCTCCTGGAACCTCTTCAAATGCCCCAGACAATTTGGCCCTCTCTGCTTTCCTGCGGACTCCATCCTCAAAAGCACCTGTTTTCGCTTTCGGCAGCCTCCGGAGCAAAAAAGACAAACGTCCAGCTTTTGCTGCCACAGCAAAGGTGCCAGCGGGGAAAAGTAATGCTGGTTCTCACTGTCTCCTGGAACCCTTTCAAATGCCCCAGACAATTTGGCCCTCTCTGCTTTCCTGCGGACTCCATCCTCAAAAGCACCTGTTTTCGCTTTCGGCAACCTCAGGAGCAAAAAAGACAAAGGTCCAGCTTTTGCTGCCACAGCAAAGGTGCCAGCGGGGAAAAGTAATGCTGGTTCTCACTGCCTCCTGGAACTCTTTCAAATGCCACAGACAATTTGGCCCTCTCTGCTTTCCTGCGGACTCCATCCTCAAAAGCACCTTTTTTCGCTTTCGGCATTCTCCGGAGCAAAAAAGACAAACGTCCAGCTTTTGCTGCCACAGCAAAGGTGCCAGCGGGGAAAAGTAATGCTGGTTCTCACTGCCTCCTGGAACCTCTTCAAATGCCCCAGACAATTTGGCCCTCTCTGCTTTCCTGCGGACTCCATCCTCAAAAGCACCTGTTTTCGCTTTCGGCATCCTCTGCAGCAAAAAAGACAAACGTCCAGCTTTTGCTGCCACAGCAAAGGTGCCAGCGGGGAAAAGTAATGCTGGTTCTCACTGCCTCCTGGAACCTCTTCAAATGCCCCAGACAATTTGGCCCTCTCTGCTTTCCTGCGGACTCTATCCTCAAAAGCGCCTTTTTTCAATTTCGGCGCCCTCCGGTGGTAAAAAGACAAACGTCCAGGTTTTGCTGCCACAGCAAAGGTGCCAGCGGTGAAAAGTAATGCTGGTTCTCACTGCCTCCTGGAACCTCTTCAAATGCCACAGACAATTTGGCCCTCTCTGCTTTCCTGCGGATTCCATCCTCAAAAGCACCTGTTTTCGCTTTCGGCATTCTCCGGAGCAAAAAAGACAAACGTCCAGCTTTTGCTGCCACAGCAAAGGTGCCAGCGGGGAAAAGTAATGCTGGTTCTCACTGCCTCCTGGAACCCTTTCAAATGCCACAGACAATTTGGCCCTCTCTGCTTTCCTGCGGACTCCATCCACAAAAGCACCTGTTTTCGCTTTCGGCAACCTCTGCAGCAAAAAAGACAAACGTCCAGCTTTTGCTGCCACAGCAAAGGTGCCAGCGGGGAAAAGTAATGCTGGTCCTCACTGCCTCCTGGAACCTCTTCAAATGCCACAGACAATTTGGCCCTCTCTGCTTTCCTGCGGACTCCATCCTCAAAAGCACCTGTTTTCGCTTTCGGCAGCCTCCGGAGCAAAAAAGAAAAACGTCCAGCTTTTGCTGCCACAGCAAAGGTGCCAGCGGGGAAAAGTAATGCTGGTTCTCACTGCCTCCTGGAACCCTTTCAAATGCCCCAGACAATTTGGCCCTCTCTGCTTTCCTGCGGACTCCATCCTCAAAAGCACCTTTTTTCGCTTTCGGCATTCTCCGGAGCAAAAAAGACAAACGTCCAGCTTTTGCTGCCACAGCAAAGGTGCCAGCGGGGAAAAGTAATGCTGGTTCTCACTGTCTCCTGGAACCCTTTCAAATGCCCCAGACAATTTGGCCCTCTCTGCTTTCCTGCGGACTCCATCCTCAAAAGCACCTGTTTTCGCTTTCGGCAACCTCCGGAGCAAAAAAAAACAAACGTCCAGCTTTTGCTGCCACAGCAAAGGTGCCAGCGGGGAAAAGTAATGCTGGTTCTAACTGCCTCCTGGAACCTCTTCAAATGCCCCAGACAATTTGGCCCTCTCTGCTTTCCTGCGGACTCTATCCTCAAAAGCGCCTTTTTTCAATTTCGGCGCCCTCCGGTGGTAAAAAGACAAACGTCCAGCTTTTGCTGCCACAGCAAAGGTGCCAGCGGGGAAAAGTAATGCTGGTTCTCACTGCCTCCTGGAACCTCTTCAAATGCCACAGACAATTTGGCCCTCTCTGCTTTCCTGCGGACTCCATCCACAAAAGCACCTGTTTTCGCTTTCGGCAACCTCTGCAGCAAAAAAGACAAACGTCCAGCTTTTGCTGCCACAGCAAAGGTGCCAGCGGGGAAAAGTAATGCTGGTTCTCACTGCCTCCTGGAACCCTTTCAAATGCCCCAGACAATTTTGCCCTCTCTGCTTTCCTGCGGATTCCATCCTCAAAAGCACCTGTTTTCGCTTTCGGCAGCCTCCGGAGCAAAAAAGACAAACGTCCAGCTTTTGCTGCCACAGCAAAGGTGCCAGCGGGGAAAAGTAATGCTGGTTCTCACTGCCTCCTGGAACCCTTTCAAATGCCACAGACAATTTGGCCCTCTCTGCTTTCCTGCGGACTCCATCCACAAAAGCACCTGTTTTCGCTTTCGGCAACCTCTGCAGCAAAAAAGACAAACGTCCAGCTTTTGCTGCCACAGCAAAGGTGCCAGCGGGGAAAAGTAATGCTGGTTCTCACTGTCTCCTGGAACCCTTTCAAATGCCCCAGACAATTTGGCCCTCTCTGCTTTCCTGCGGACTCCATCCACAAAAGCACCTGTTTTCGCTTTCGGCAACCTCCGGAGCAAAAAAGACAAACGTCCAGCTTTTGCTGCCACAGCAAAGGTGCCAGCGGGGAAAAGTAATGCTGGTTCTAACTGCCTCCTGGAACCTCTTCAAATGCCCCAGACAATTTGGCCCTCTCTGCTTTCCTGCGGACTCTATCCTCAAAAGCGCCTTTTTTCAATTTCGGCGCCCTCCGGTGGTAAAAAGACAAACGTCCAGCTTTTGCTGCCACAGCAAAGGTGCCAGCGGGGAAAAGTAATGCTGGTTCTCACTGCCTCCTGGAGCTCTTTCAAATGCCCCAGACAATTTGGCCCTCTCTGCTTTCCTGCGGACTCCATCCTCAAAAGCACCTGTTTTCGCTTTCGGCAGCCTCCGGAGCAAAAAAGACAAACGTCCAGCTTTTGCTGCCACAGCAAAGGTGCCAGCGGGGAAAAGTAATGCTGGTTCTAACTGCCTCCTGGAACCTCTTCAAATGCCCCAGACAATTTGGCCCTCTCTGCTTTCCTGCGGACTCTATCCTCAAAAGCGCCTTTTTTCAATTTCGGCGCCCTCCGGTGGTAAAAAGACAAACGTCCAGGTTTTGCTGCCACAGCAAAGGTGCCAGCGGTGAAAAGTAATGCTGGTTCTCACTGCCTCCTGGAACCTCTTCAAATGCCACAGACAATTTGGCCCTCTCTGCTTTCCTGCGGACTCCATCCACAAAAGCACCTGTTTTCGCTTTCGGCAACCTCTGCAGCAAAAAAGACAAACGTCCAGCTTTTGCTGCCACAGCAAAGGTGCCAGCGGGGAAAAGTAATGCTGGTTCTCACTGCCTCCTGGAACCCTTTCAAATGCCCCAGACAATTTGGCCCTCTCTGCTTTCCTGCGGATTCCATCCTCAAAAGCACCTGTTTTCGCTTTCGGCAGCCTCCGGAGCAAAAAAGACAAACGTCCAGCTTTTGCTGCCACAGCAAAGGTGCCAGCGGGGAAAAGTAATGCTGGTTCTCACTGCCTCCTGGAACCCTTTCAAATGCCACAGACAATTTGGCCCTCTCTGCTTTCCTGCGGACTCCATCCACAAAAGCACCTGTTTTCGCTTTCGGCAACCTCTGCAGCAAAAAAGAAAAACGTCCAGCTTTTGCTGCCACAGCAAAGGTGCCAGCGGGGAAAAGTAATGCTGGTTCTCACTGTCTCCTGGAACCCTTTCAAATGCCCCAGACAATTTGGCCCTCTCTGCTTTCCTGCGGACTCCATCCTCAAAAGCACCTGTTTTCGCTTTCGGCAGCCTCCGGAGCAAAAAAGACAAACGTCCAGCTTTTGCTGCCACAGCAAAGGTGCCAGCGGGGAAAAGTAATGCTGGTTCTAACTGCCTCCTGGAACCTCTTCAAATGCCCCAGACAATTTGGCCCTCTCTGCTTTCCTGCGGACTCTATCCTCAAAAGCGCCTTTTTTCAATTTCGGCGCCCTCCGGTGGTAAAAAGACAAACGTCCAGGTTTTGCTGCCACAGCAAAGGTGCCAGCGGTGAAAAGTAATGCTGGTTCTCACTGCCTCCTGGAACCTCTTCAAATGCCACAGACAATTTGGCCCTCTCTGCTTTCCTGCGGATTCCATCCTCAAAAGCACCTGTTTTCGCTTTCGGCAGCCTCCGGAGCAAAAAAGACAAACGTCCAGCTTTTGCTGCCACAGCAAAGGTGCCAGCGGGGAAAAGTAATGCTGGTTCTCACTGCCTCCTGGAACCCTTTCAAATGCCACAGACAATTTGGCCCTCTCTGCTTTCCTGCGGACTCCATCCACAAAAGCACCTGTTTTCGCTTTCGGCAACCTCTGCAGCAAAAAAGACAAACGTCCAGCTTTTGCTGCCACAGCAAATGTGCCAGCGGGGAAAAGTAATGCTGGCCCTCACTGCCTCCTGGAACCTCTTCAAATGCCACAGACAATTTGGCCCTCTCTGCTTTCCTGCGGACTCCATCCTCAAAAGCACCTGTTTTCGCTTTCGGCAGCCTCCGGAGCAAAAAAGACAAACGTCCAGCTTTTGCTGCCACAGCAAAGGTGCCAGCGGGGAAAAGTAATGCTGGTTCTCACTGCCTCCTGGAACCCTTTCAAATGCCCCAGACAATTTGGCCCTCTCTGCTTTCCTGCGGACTCCATCCTCAAAAGCACCTGTTTTCGCTTTCGGCATTCTCCGGAGCAAAAAAGACAAACGTCCAGCTTTTGCTGCCACAGCAAAGGTGCCAGCGGGGAAAAGTAATGCTGGTTCTCACTGTCTCCTGGAACCCTTTCAAATGCCCCAGACTATTTGGCCCTCTCTGCTTTCCTGCGGACTCCATCCTCAAAAGCACCTGTTTTCGCTTTCGGCAACCTCCGGAGCAAAAAAAACAAACGTCCAGCTTTTGCTGCCACAGCAAAGGTGCCAGCGGGGAAAAGTAATGCTGGTTCTCACTGCCTCCTGGAGCTCTTTCAAATGCCCCAGACAATTTGGCCCTCTCTGCTTTCCTGCGGACTCCATCCTCAAAAGCACCTGTTTTCGCTTTCGGCAGCCTCCGGAGCAAAAAAGACAAACGTCCAGCTTTTGCTGCCACAGCAAAGGTGCCAGCGGGGAAAAGTAATGCTGGTTCTAACTGCCTCCTGGAACCTCTTCAAATGCCCCAGACAATTTGGCCCTCTCTGCTTTCCTGCGGACTCTATCCTCAAAAGCGCCTTTTTTCAATTTCGGCGCCCTCCGGTGGTAAAAAGACAAACGTCCAGGTTTTGCTGCCACAGCAAAGGTGCCAGCGGTGAAAAGTAATGCTGGTTCTCACTGCCTCCTGGAACCTCTTCAAATGCCACAGACAATTTGGCCCTCTCTGCTTTCCTGCGGATTCCATCCTCAAAAGCACCTGTTTTCGCTTTCGGCATTCTCCGGAGCAAAAAAGACAAACGTCCAGCTTTTGCTGCCACAGCAAAGGTGCCAGCGGGGAAAAGTAATGCTGGTTCTCACTGCCTCCTGGAACCCTTTCAAATGCCACAGACAATTTGGCCCTCTCTGCTTTCCTGCGGACTCCATCCACAAAAGCACCTGTTTTCGCTTTCGGCAACCTCTGCAGCAAAAAAGACAAACGTCCAGCTTTTGCTGCCACAGCAAAGGTGCCAGCGGGGAAAAGTAATGCTGGTTCTAACTGCCTCCTGGAACCCTTTCAAATGCCCCAGACAATTTGGCCCTCTCTGCTTTCCTGCGGACTCCATCCACAAAAGCACCTGTTTTCGCTTTCGGCAGCCTCCGGAGCAAAAAAGACAAACGTCCAGCTTTTGCTGCCACAGCAAAGGTGCCAGCGGGGAAAAGTAATGCTGGTTCTCACTGCCTCCTGGAACCCTTTCAAATGCCACAGACAATTTGGCCCTCTCTGCTTTCCTGCGGACTCCATCCACAAAAGCACCTGTTTTCGCTTTCGGCAGCCTCCGGAGCAAAAAAGACAAACGTCCAGCTTTTGCTGCCACAGCAAAGGTGCCAGCGGGGAAAAGTGATGCTGGTCCTCACTGCCTCCTGGAACCTCTTCAAATGCCCAAGATAATTTGGCCCTCTCTGCTTTCCTGCGGACTCCATCCTCAAAAGCACCTGTTTTCGCTTTCGGCAGCCTCCGGAGCAAAAAAGACAAACGTCCAGCTTTTGCTGCCACAGCAAAGGTGCCAGCGGGGAAAAGTAATGCTGGTCCTCACTGCCTCCTGGAACCTCTTCAAATGCCACAGACAATTTGGCCCTCTCTGCTTTCCTGCGGACTCCATCCTCAAAAGCACCTGTTTTCGCTTTCGGCAGCCTCCGGAGCAAAAAAGACAAACGTCCAGCTTTTCCTGCCACAGCAAAGGTGCCAGCGGGGAAAAGTAATGCTGGTCCTCATTGCCTCCTGGAACCTCTTCAAATGCCCCAGACAATTTGGCCCTCTCTGCTTTCCTGCGGACTCTATCCTCAAAAGCGCCTTTTTTCAATTTCGGCGCCCTCCGGTGGTAAAAAGACAAACGTCCAGGTTTTGCTGCCACAGCAAAGGTGCCAGCGGTGAAAAGTAATGCTGGTTCTCACTGCACCCTGGAACCTCTTCAAATGCCACAGACTATTTGGCCCTCTCTGCTTTCCTGCGGACTCCATCCTCAAAAGCACCTGTTTTCGCTTTCGGCAGCCTCCGGAGCAAAAAAGACAAACGTCCAGCTTTTGCTGCCACAGCAAAGGTGCCAGCGGGGAAAAGTAATGCTGGTTCTCACTGCCTCCTGGAACCCTTTCAAATGCCACAGACAATTTGGCCCTCTCTGCTTTCCTGCGGACTCCATCCTCAAAAGCACCTTTTTTCGCTTTCGGCATTCTCCGGAGCAAAAAAGACAAACGTCCAGCTTTTGCTGCCACAGCAAAGGTGCCAGCGGGGAAAAGTAATGCTGCTTCTCACTGCCTCCTGGAACCTCTTCAAATGCCCCAGATAATTTGGCCCTCTCTGCTTTCCTGCGGACTCCATCCTCAAAAGCACCTGTTTTCGCTTTCGGCAGCCTCCGGAGCAAAAAAGACAAACGTCCAGCTTTTGCTGCCACAGCAAAGGTGCCAGCGGGGAAAAGTAATGCTGGTCCTCATTGCCTCCTGGAACCTCTTCAAATGCCCCAGACAATTTGGCCCTCTCTGCTTTCCTGCGGACTCTATCCTCAAAAGCGCCATTTTCAATTTCGGCGCCCTCCGGTGGTAAAAAGACAAACGTCCAGGTTTTGCTGCCACAGCAAAGGTGCCAGCGGTGAAAATTAATGCTGGTTCTCACTGCCCCCTGGAACCTCTTCAAATGCCACAGACAATTTGGCCCTCTCTGCTTTCCTGCGGACTCCATCCTCAAAAGCACCTGTTTTCGCTTTCGGCAGCCCCGGAGCAAAAAAGACAAACGTCCAGCTTTTGCTGCCACAGCAAAGGTGCCAGCGGGGAAAAGTAATGCTGGTTCTCACTGCCTCCTGGAACTCTTTCAAATGTTACAGACAATTTGGCCCTCTCTGCTTTCCTGCGGACTCCATCCTCAAAAGCACCTGTTTTCGCTTTCGGCAGCCTCCGGAGCAAAAAAGAAAAACGTCCAGCTTTTGCTGCCACAGCAAAGGTGCCAGCGGGGAAAAGTAATGCTTGTTCTCACTGCCTCCTGGAACCCTTTCAAATGCCCCAGACAATTTGGCCCTCTCTGCTTTCCTGCGGACTCCATCCTCAAAAGCACCTGTTTTCGCTTTCGGCAACCTCCGGAGCAAAAAAAACAAACGTCCAGCTTTTGCTGCCACAGCAAAGGTGCCAGCGGGGAAAAGTAATGCTGGTTCTCACTGCCTCCTGGAGCTCTTTCAAATGCCCCAGACAATTTGGCCCTCTCTGCTTTCCTGCGGACTCCATCCTCAAAAGCACCTGTTTTCGCTTTCGGCAGCCTCCGGAGCAAAAAAGACAAACGTCCAGCTTTTGCTGCCACAGCAAAGGTGCCAGCGGGGAAAAGTAATGCTGGTTCTAACTGCCTCCTGGAACCTCTTCAAATGCCCCAGACAATTTGGCCCTCTCTGCTTTCCTGCGGACTCTATCCTCAAAAGCGCCTTTTTTCAATTTCGGCGCCCTCCGGTGGTAAAAAGACAAACGTCCAGGTTTTGCTGCCACAGCAAAGGTGCCAGCGGTGAAAAGTAATGCTGGTTCTCACTGCCTCCTGGAACCTCTTCAAATGCCACAGACAATTTGGCCCTCTCTGCTTTCCTGCGGATTCCATCCTCAAAAGCACCTGTTTTCGCTTTCGGCAGCCTCCGGAGCAAAAAAGACAAACGTCCAGCTTTTCCTGCCACAGCAAAGGTGCCAGCGGGGAAAAGTAATGCTGGTTCTCACTGCCTCCTGGAACCCTTTCAAATGCCACAGACAATTTGGCCCTCTCTGCTTTCCTGCGGACTCCATCCACAAAAGCACCTGTTTTCGCTTTCGGCAACCTCTGCAGCAAAAAAGACAAACGTCCAGCTTTTGCTGCCACAGCAAAGGTGCCAGCGGGGAAAAGTAATGCTGGTTCTCACTGCCTCCTGGAACCCTTTCAAATGCCCCAGACAATTTGGCCCTCTCTGCTTTCCTGCGGACTCCATCCACAAAAGCACCTGTTTTCGCTTTCGGCAGCCTCCGGAGCAAAAAAGACAAACGTCCAGCTTTTGCTGCCACAGCAAAGGTGCCAGCGGGGAAAAGTAATGCTGGTTCTCACTGCCTCCTGGAACCCTTTCAAATGCCCCAGACAATTTGGCCCTCTCTGCTTTCCTGCGGACTCCATCCACAAAAGCACCAGTTTTTGCTTTCGGCAGCCTCCGGAGCAAAAAAGACAAACGTCCAGCTTTTGCTGCCACAGCAAAGGTGCCAGCGGGGAAAAGTGATGCTGGTCCTCACTGCCTCCTGGAACCTCTTCAAATGCCACAGATAATTTGGCCCTCTCTGCTTTCCTGCGGACTCCATCCTCAAAAGCACCTGTTTTCGCTTTCGGCAGCCTCCGGAGCAAAAAAGACAAACGTCCAGCTTTTGCTGCCACAGCAAAGGTGCCAGCGGGGAAAAGTAATGCTGGTTCTCACTGCCTCCTGGAACCCTTTCAAATGCCCCAGACAATTTGGCCCTCTCTGCTTTCCTGCGGACTCCATCCTCAAAAGCACCTTTTTTCGCTTTCGGCAGCCTCCGGAGCAAAAAAGAAAAACGTCCAGCTTTTGCTGCCACGGCAAAGGTGCCAGCGGGGAAAAGTGATGCTGGTTCTAACTGCCTCCTGGAACCTCTTCAAATGCCCCAGATAATTTGGCCCTCTCTGCTTTCCTGCGGATTCCATCCTCAAAAGCACCTGTTTTCGCTTTCGGCAGCCTCCGGAGCAAAAAAGACAAACGTCCAGCTTTTGCTGCCACAGCAAAGGTGCCAGCGGGGAAAAGTAATGCTGGTCCTCATTGCCTCCTGGAACCTCTTCAAATGCCCCAGACAATTTGGCCCTCTCTGCTTTCCTGCGGACTCTATCCTCAAAAGCGCCTTTTTTCAATTTCGGCGCCCTCCGGTGGTAAAAAGACAAACGTCCAGGTTTTGCTGCCACAGCAAAGGTGCCAGCGGTGAAAATTAATGCTGGTTCTCACTGCCCCCTGGAACCTCTTCAAATTCCACAGACTATTTGGCCCTCTCTGCTTTCCTGCGGACTCCATCCTCAAAAGCACCTGTTTTCGCTTTCGGCAGCCTCCGGAGCAAAAAAGACAAACGTCCAGCTTTTGCTGCCACAGCAAAGGTGCCAGCGGGGAAAAGTAATGCTGGTTCTCACTGCCTCCTGGAACCCTTTCAAATGCCACAGACAATTTGGCCCTCTCTGCTTTCCTGCGGACTCCATCCTCAAAAGCACCTTTTTTCGCTTTCGGCATTCTCCGGAGCAAAAAAGACAAACGTCCAGCTTTTGCTGCCACAGCAAAGGTGCCAGCGGGGAAAAGTAATGCTGCTTCTCACTGCCTCCTGGAACCTCTTCAAATGCCACAGATAATTTGGCCCTCTCTGCTTTCCTGCGGACTCCATCCTCAAAAGCACCTGTTTTCGCTTTCGGCAGCCTCCGGAGCAAAAAAGACAAACGTCCAGCTTTTGCTGCCACAGCAAAGGTGCCAGCGGGGAAAAGTAATGCTGGTTCTCACTGCCTCCTGGAACCCTTTCAAATGCCCCAGACAATTTGGCCCTCTCTGCTTTCCTGCGGACTCCATCCTCAAAAGCACCTTTTTTCGCTTTCGGCAGCCTCCGGAGCAAAAAAGAAAAACGTCCAGCTTTTGCTGCCACGGCAAAGGTGCCAGCGGGGAAAAGTGATGCTGGTTCTAACTGCCTCCTGGAACCTCTTCAAATGCCCCAGATAATTTGGCCCTCTCTGCTTTCCTGCGGACTCCATCCTCAAAAGCACCTGTTTTCGCTTTCGGCAGCCTCCGGAGCAAAAAAGACAAACGTCCAGCTTTTGCTGCCACAGCAAAGGTGCCAGCGGGGAAAAGTAATGCTGGTCCTCATTGCCTCCTGGAACCTCTTCAAATGCCCCAGACAATTTGGCCCTCTCTGCTTTCCTGCGGACTCTATCCTCAAAAGCGCCTTTTTTCAATTTCGGCGCCCTCCGGTGGTAAAAAGACAAACGTCCAGGTTTTGCTGCCACAGCAAAGGTGCCAGCGGTGAAAATTAATGCTGGTTCTCACTGCCCCCTGGAACCTCTTCAAATGCCACAGACTATTTGGCCCTCTCTGCTTTCCTGCGGACTCCATCCTCAAAAGCACCTGTTTTCGCTTTCGGCAGCCTCCGGAGCAAAAAAGACAAACGTCCAGCTTTTGCTGCCACAGCAAAGGTGCCAGCGGGGAAAAGTAATGCTGGTTCTCACTGCCTCCTGGAACCCTTTCAAATGCCACAGACAATTTGGCCCTCTCTGCTTTCCTGCGGACTCCATCCTCAAAAGCACCTTTTTTCGCTTTCGGCATTCTCCGGAGCAAAAAAGACAAACGTCCAGCTTTTGCTGCCACAGCAAAGGTGCCAGCGGGGAAAAGTAATGCTGCTTCTCACTGCCTCCTGGAACCTCTTCAAATGCCCCAGATAATTTGGCCCTCTCTGCTTTCCTGCGGACTCCATCCTCAAAAGCACCTGTTTTCGCTTTCGGCAGCCTCCGGAGCAAAAAAGACAAACGTCCAGCTTTTGCTGCCACAGCAAAGGTGCCAGCGGGGAAAAGTAATGCTGGTCCTCATTGCCTCCTGGAACCTCTTCAAATGCCGCAGACAATTTGGCCCTCTCTGCTTTCCTGCGGACTCTATCCTCAAAAGCGCCTTTTTTCAATTTCGGCGCCCTCCGGTGGTAAAAAGACAAACGTCCAGGTTTTGCTGCCACAGCAAAGGTGCCAGCGGTGAAAATTAATGCTGGTTCTCACTGCCCCCTGGAACCTCTTCAAATGCCACAGACAATTTGGCCCTCTCTGCTTTCCTGCGGACTCCATCCTCAAAAGCACCTGTTTTCGCTTTCGGCAGCCCCGGAGCAAAAAAGACAAACGTCCAGCTTTTGCTGCCACAGCAAAGGTGCCAGCGGGGAAAAGTAATGCTGGTTCTCACTGCCTCCTGGAACTCTTTCAAATGTTAAAGACAATTTGGCCCTCTCTGCTTTCCTGCGGACTCCATCCTCAAAAGCACCTGTTTTCGCTTTCGGCAGCCTCCGGAGCAAAAAAGAAAAACGTCCAGCTTTTGCTGCCACAGCAAAGGTGCCAGCGGGGAAAAGTAATGCTGGTTCTAACTGCCTCCTGGAACCTCTTCAAATGCCCAAGATAATTTGGCCCTCTCTGCTTTCCTGCGGACTCCATCTTCAAAAGCACCCGTTTTCGCTTTCGGCAGCCTCCGGAGCAAAAAAGACAAACGTCCAGCTTTTGCTGCCACAGCAAAGGTGCTAGCGGGGAAAAGTAATGCTGGTTCTAACTGCCTCCTGGAACCTCTTCAAATGCCCCAGACAATTTGGCCCTCTCTGTTTCCTGCGGACTCTATCCTCAAAAGCGCCTTTTTTCAATTTCGGCGCCCTCCGGTGGTAAAAATACAAACGTCCAGGTTTTGCTGCCACAGCAAAGGTGCCAGCGGTGAAAAGTAATGCTGGTTCTCACTGCCTCCTGGAACCTCTTCAAATGCCACAGACAATTTGGCCCTCTCTGCTTTCCTGCGGATTCCATCCTCAAAAGCACCTGTTTTCGCTTTCGGCAGCCTCCGGAGCAAAAAAGACAAACGTCCAGCTTTTGCTGCCACAGCAAAGGTGCCAGCGGGGAAAAGTAATGCTGGTTCTCACTGCCTCCTGGAACCCTTTCAAATGCCACAGACAATTTGGCCCTCTCTGCTTTCCTGCGGACTCCATCCACAAAAGCACCTGTTTTCGCTTTCGGCAACCTCTGCAGCAAAAAAGACAAACGTCCAGCTTTTGCTGCCACAGCAAAGGTGCCAGCGGGGAAAAGTAATGCTGGTTCTCACTGCCTCCTGGAACCCTTTCAAATGCCCCAGACAATTTGGCCCTCTCTGCTTTCCTGCGGACTCCATCCACAAAAGCACCTGTTTTCGCTTTCGGCAGCCTCCGGAGCAAAAAAGACAAACGTCCAGCTTTTGCTGCCACAGCAAAGGTGCCAGCGGGGAAAAGTAATGCTGGTTCTCACTGCCTCCTGGAACCCTTTCAAATGCCACAGACAATTTGGCCCTCTCTGCTTTCCTGCGGACTCCATCCACAAAAGCACCTGTTTTCGCTTTCGGCAGCCTCCGGAGCAAAAAAGACAAACGTCCAGCTTTTGCTGCCACAGCAAAGGTGCCAGCGGGGAAAAGTGATGCTGGTCCTCACTGCCTCCTGGAACCTCTTCAAATGCCCAAGATAATTTGGCCCTCTCTGCTTTCCTGCGGACTCCATCCTCAAAAGCACCTGTTTTCGCTTTCGGCAGCCTCCGGAGCAAAAAAGACAAACGTCCAGCTTTTGCTGCCACAGCAAAGGTGCCAGCGGGGAAAAGTAATGCTGGTCCTCACTGCCTCCTGGAACCTCTTCAAATGCCACAGACAATTTGGCCCTCTCTGCTTTCCTGCGGACTCCATCCTCAAAAGCACCTGTTTTCGCTTTCGGCAGCCTCCGGAGCAAAAAAGACAAACGTCCAGCTTTTCCTGCCACAGCAAAGGTGCCAGCGGGGAAAAGTAATGCTGGTCCTCATTGCCTCCTGGAACCTCTTCAAATGCCCCAGACAATTTGGCCCTCTCTGCTTTCCTGCGGACTCTATCCTCAAAAGCGCCTTTTTTCAATTTCGGCGCCCTCCGGTGGTAAAAAGACAAACGTCCAGGTTTTGCTGCCACAGCAAAGGTGCCAGCGGTGAAAAGTAATGCTGGTTCTCACTGCACCCTGGAACCTCTTCAAATGCCACAGACTATTTGGCCCTCTCTGCTTTCCTGCGGACTCCATCCTCAAAAGCACCTGTTTTCGCTTTCGGCAGCCTCCGGAGCAAAAAAGACAAACGTCCAGCTTTTGCTGCCACAGCAAAGGTGCCAGCGGGGAAAAGTAATGCTGGTTCTCACTGCCTCCTGGAACCCTTTCAAATGCCACAGACAATTTGGCCCTCTCTGCTTTCCTGCGGACTCCATCCTCAAAAGCACCTTTTTTCGCTTTCGGCATTCTCCGGAGCAAAAAAGACAAACGTCCAGCTTTTGCTGCCACAGCAAAGGTGCCAGCGGGGAAAAGTAATGCTGCTTCTCACTGCCTCCTGGAACCTCTTCAAATGCCCCAGATAATTTGGCCCTCTCTGCTTTCCTGCGGACTCCATCCTCAAAAGCACCTGTTTTCGCTTTCGGCAGCCTCCGGAGCAAAAAAGACAAACGTCCAGCTTTTGCTGCCACAGCAAAGGTGCCAGCGGGGAAAAGTAATGCTGGTCCTCATTGCCTCCTGGAACCTCTTCAAATGCCCCAGACAATTTGGCCCTCTCTGCTTTCCTGCGGACTCTATCCTCAAAAGCGCCATTTTCAATTTCGGCGCCCTCCGGTGGTAAAAAGACAAACGTCCAGGTTTTGCTGCCACAGCAAAGGTGCCAGCGGTGAAAATTAATGCTGGTTCTCACTGCCCCCTGGAACCTCTTCAAATGCCACAGACAATTTGGCCCTCTCTGCTTTCCTGCGGACTCCATCCTCAAAAGCACCTGTTTTCGCTTTCGGCAGCCCCGGAGCAAAAAAGACAAACGTCCAGCTTTTGCTGCCACAGCAAAGGTGCCAGCGGGGAAAAGTAATGCTGGTTCTCACTGCCTCCTGGAACTCTTTCAAATGTTACAGACAATTTGGCCCTCTCTGCTTTCCTGCGGACTCCATCCTCAAAAGCACCTGTTTTCGCTTTCGGCAGCCTCCGGAGCAAAAAAGAAAAACGTCCAGCTTTTGCTGCCACAGCAAAGGTGCCAGCGGGGAAAAGTAATGCTTGTTCTCACTGCCTCCTGGAACCCTTTCAAATGCCCCAGACAATTTGGCCCTCTCTGCTTTCCTGCGGACTCCATCCTCAAAAGCACCTGTTTTCGCTTTCGGCAACCTCCGGAGCAAAAAAAACAAACGTCCAGCTTTTGCTGCCACAGCAAAGGTGCCAGCGGGGAAAAGTAATGCTGGTTCTCACTGCCTCCTGGAGCTCTTTCAAATGCCCCAGACAATTTGGCCCTCTCTGCTTTCCTGCGGACTCCATCCTCAAAAGCACCTGTTTTCGCTTTCGGCAGCCTCCGGAGCAAAAAAGACAAACGTCCAGCTTTTGCTGCCACAGCAAAGGTGCCAGCGGGGAAAAGTAATGCTGGTTCTAACTGCCTCCTGGAACCTCTTCAAATGCCCCAGACAATTTGGCCCTCTCTGCTTTCCTGCGGACTCTATCCTCAAAAGCGCCTTTTTTCAATTTCGGCGCCCTCCGGTGGTAAAAAGACAAACGTCCAGGTTTTGCTGCCACAGCAAAGGTGCCAGCGGTGAAAAGTAATGCTGGTTCTCACTGCCTCCTGGAACCTCTTCAAATGCCACAGACAATTTGGCCCTCTCTGCTTTCCTGCGGATTCCATCCTCAAAAGCACCTGTTTTCGCTTTCGGCAGCCTCCGGAGCAAAAAAGACAAACGTCCAGCTTTTCCTGCCACAGCAAAGGTGCCAGCGGGGAAAAGTAATGCTGGTTCTCACTGCCTCCTGGAACCCTTTCAAATGCCACAGACAATTTGGCCCTCTCTGCTTTCCTGCGGACTCCATCCACAAAAGCACCTGTTTTCGCTTTCGGCAACCTCTGCAGCAAAAAAGACAAACGTCCAGCTTTTGCTGCCACAGCAAAGGTGCCAGCGGGGAAAAGTAATGCTGGTTCTCACTGCCTCCTGGAACCCTTTCAAATGCCCCAGACAATTTGGCCCTCTCTGCTTTCCTGCGGACTCCATCCACAAAAGCACCTGTTTTCGCTTTCGGCAGCCTCCGGAGCAAAAAAGACAAACGTCCAGCTTTTGCTGCCACAGCAAAGGTGCCAGCGGGGAAAAGTAATGCTGGTTCTCACTGCCTCCTGGAACCCTTTCAAATGCCCCAGACAATTTGGCCCTCTCTGCTTTCCTGCGGACTCCATCCACAAAAGCACCAGTTTTTGCTTTCGGCAGCCTCCGGAGCAAAAAAGACAAACGTCCAGCTTTTGCTGCCACAGCAAAGGTGCCAGCGGGGAAAAGTGATGCTGGTCCTCACTGCCTCCTGGAACCTCATCAAATGCCACAGATAATTTGGCCCTCTCTGCTTTCCTGCGGACTCCATCCTCAAAAGCACCTGTTTTCGCTTTCGGCAGCCTCCGGAGCAAAAAAGACAAACGTCCAGCTTTTGCTGCCACAGCAAAGGTGCCAGCGGGGAAAAGTAATGCTGGTTCTCACTGCCTCCTGGAACCCTTTCAAATGCCCCAGACAATTTGGCCCTCTCTGCTTTCCTGCGGACTCCATCCTCAAAAGCACCTTTTTTCGCTTTCGGCAGCCTCCGGAGCAAAAAAGAAAAACGTCCAGCTTTTGCTGCCACGGCAAAGGTGCCAGCGGGGAAAAGTGATGCTGGTTCTAACTGCCTCCTGGAACCTCTTCAAATGCCCCAGATAATTTGGCCCTCTCTGCTTTCCTGCGGATTCCATCCTCAAAAGCACCTGTTTTCGCTTTCGGCAGCCTCCGGAGCAAAAAAGACAAACGTCCAGCTTTTGCTGCCACAGCAAAGGTGCCAGCGGGGAAAAGTAATGCTGGTCCTCATTGCCTCCTGGAACCTCTTCAAATGCCCCAGACAATTTGGCCCTCTCTGCTTTCCTGCGGACTCTATCCTCAAAAGCGCCTTTTTTCAATTTCGGCGCCCTCCGGTGGTAAAAAGACAAACGTCCAGGTTTTGCTGCCACAGCAAAGGTGCCAGCGGTGAAAATTAATGCTGGTTCTCACTGCCCCCTGGAACCTCTTCAAATTCCACAGACTATTTGGCCCTCTCTGCTTTCCTGCGGACTCCATCCTCAAAAGCACCTGTTTTCGCTTTCGGCAGCCTCCGGAGCAAAAAAGACAAACGTCCAGCTTTTGCTGCCACAGCAAAGGTGCCAGTGGGGAAAAGTAATGCTGGTTCTCACTGCCTCCTGGAACCCTTTCAAATGCCACAGACAATTTGGCCCTCTCTGCTTTCCTGCGGACTCCATCCTCAAAAGCACCTTTTTTCGCTTTCGGCATTCTCCGGAGCAAAAAAGACAAACGTCCAGCTTTTGCTGCCACAGCAAAGGTGCCAGCGGGGAAAAGTAATGCTGCTTCTCACTGCCTCCTGGAACCTCTTCAAATGCCACAGATAATTTGGCCCTCTCTGCTTTCCTGCGGACTCCATCCTCAAAAGCACCTGTTTTCGCTTTCGGCAGCCTCCGGAGCAAAAAAGACAAACGTCCAGCTTTTGCTGCCACAGCAAAGGTGCCAGCGGGGAAAAGTAATGCTGGTTCTCACTGCCTCCTGGAACCCTTTCAAATGCCCCAGACAATTTGGCCCTCTCTGCTTTCCTGCGGACTCCATCCTCAAAAGCACCTTTTTTCGCTTTCGGCAGCCTCCGGAGCAAAAAAGAAAAACGTCCAGCTTTTGCTGCCACGGCAAAGGTGCCAGCGGGGAAAAGTGATGCTGGTTCTAACTGCCTCCTGGAACCTCTTCAAATGCCCCAGATAATTTGGCCCTCTCTGCTTTCCTGCGGACTCCATCCTCAAAAGCACCTGTTTTCGCTTTCGGCAGCCTCCGGAGCAAAAAAGACAAACGTCCAGCTTTTGCTGCCACAGCAAAGGTGCCAGCGGGGAAAAGTAATGCTGGTCCTCATTGCCTCCTGGAACCTCTTCAAATGCCCCAGACAATTTGGCCCTCTCTGCTTTCCTGCGGACTCTATCCTCAAAAGCGCCTTTTTTCAATTTCGGCGCCCTCCGGTGGTAAAAAGACAAACGTCCAGGTTTTGCTGCCACAGCAAAGGTGCCAGCGGTGAAAATTAATGCTGGTTCTCACTGCCCCCTGGAACCTCTTCAAATGCCACAGACTATTTGGCCCTCTCTGCTTTCCTGCGGACTCCATCCTCAAAAGCACCTGTTTTCGCTTTCGGCAGCCTCCGGAGCAAAAAAGACAAACGTCCAGCTTTTGCTGCCACAGCAAAGGTGCCAGCGGGGAAAAGTAATGCTGGTTCTCACTGCCTCCTGGAACCCTTTCAAATGCCACAGACAATTTGGCCCTCTCTGCTTTCCTGCGGACTCCATCCTCAAAAGCACCTTTTTTCGCTTTCGGCATTCTCCGGAGCAAAAAAGACAAACGTCCAGCTTTTGCTGCCACAGCAAAGGTGCCAGCGGGGAAAAGTAATGCTGCTTCTCACTGCCTCCTGGAACCTCTTCAAATGCCCCAGATAATTTGGCCCTCTCTGCTTTCCTGCGGACTCCATCCTCAAAAGCACCTGTTTTCGCTTTCGGCAGCCTCCGGAGCAAAAAAGACAAACGTCCAGCTTTTGCTGCCACAGCAAAGGTGCCAGCGGGGAAAAGTAATGCTGGTCCTCATTGCCTCCTGGAACCTCTTCAAATGCCGCAGACAATTTGGCCCTCTCTGCTTTCCTGCGGACTCTATCCTCAAAAGCGCCTTTTTTCAATTTCGGCGCCCTCCGGTGGTAAAAAGACAAACGTCCAGGTTTTGCTGCCACAGCAAAGGTGCCAGCGGTGAAAATTAATGCTGGTTCTCACTGCCCCCTGGAACCTCTTCAAATGCCACAGACAATTTGGCCCTCTCTGCTTTCCTGCGGACTCCATCCTCAAAAGCACCTGTTTTCGCTTTCGGCAGCCCCGGAGCAAAAAAGACAAACGTCCAGCTTTTGCTGCCACAGCAAAGGTGCCAGCGGGGAAAAGTAATGCTGGTTCTCACTGCCTCCTGGAACCCTTTCAAATGCCCCAGACAATTTGGCCCTCTCTGCTTTCCTGCGGACTCCATCCTCAAAAGCACCTTTTTTCGCTTTCGGCAGCCTCCGGAGCAAAAAAGAAAAACGTCCAGCTTTTGCTGCCACGGCAAAGGTGCCAGCGGGGAAAAGTGATGCTGGTTCTAACTGCCTCCTGGAACCTCTTCAAATGCCCCAGATAATTTGGCCCTCTCTGCTTTCCTGCGGACTCCATCCTCAAAAGCACCTGTTTTCGCTTTCGGCAGCCTCCGGAGCAAAAAAGACAAACGTCCAGCTTTTGCTGCCACAGCAAAGGTGCCAGCGGGGAAAAGTAATGCTGGTCCTCATTGCCTCCTGGAACCTCTTCAAATGCCCCAGACAATTTGGCCCTCTCTGCTTTCCTGCGGACTCTATCCTCAAAAGCGCCTTTTTTCAATTTCGGCGCCCTCCGGTGGTAAAAAGACAAACGTCCAGGTTTTGCTGCCACAGCAAAGGTGCCAGCGGTGAAAATTAATGCTGGTTCTCACTGCCCCCTGGAACCTCTTCAAATGCCACAGACTATTTGGCCCTCTCTGCTTTCCTGCGGACTCCATCCTCAAAAGCACCTGTTTTCGCTTTCGGCAGCCTCCGGAGCAAAAAAGACAAACGTCCAGCTTTTGCTGCCACAGCAAAGGTGCCAGCGGGGAAAAGTAATGCTGGTTCTCACTGCCTCCTGGAACCCTTTCAAATGCCACAGACAATTTGGCCCTCTCTGCTTTCCTGCGGACTCCATCCTCAAAAGCACCTTTTTTCGCTTTCGGCATTCTCCGGAGCAAAAAAGACAAACGTCCAGCTTTTGCTGCCACAGCAAAGGTGCCAGCGGGGAAAAGTAATGCTGCTTCTCACTGCCTCCTGGAACCTCTTCAAATGCCCCAGATAATTTGGCCCTCTCTGCTTTCCTGCGGACTCCATCCTCAAAAGCACCTGTTTTCGCTTTCGGCAGCCTCCGGAGCAAAAAAGACAAACGTCCAGCTTTTGCTGCCACAGCAAAGGTGCCAGCGGGGAAAAGTAATGCTGGTCCTCATTGCCTCCTGGAACCTCTTCAAATGCCGCAGACAATTTGGCCCTCTCTGCTTTCCTGCGGACTCTATCCTCAAAAGCGCCTTTTTTCAATTTCGGCGCCCTCCGGTGGTAAAAAGACAAACGTCCAGGTTTTGCTGCCACAGCAAAGGTGCCAGCGGTGAAAATTAATGCTGGTTCTCACTGCCCCCTGGAACCTCTTCAAATGCCACAGACAATTTGGCCCTCTCTGCTTTCCTGCGGACTCCATCCTCAAAAGCACCTGTTTTCGCTTTCGGCAGCCCCGGAGCAAAAAAGACAAACGTCCAGCTTTTGCTGCCACAGCAAAGGTGCCAGCGGGGAAAAGTAATGCTGGTTCTCACTGCCTCCTGGAACTCTTTCAAATGTTAAAGACAATTTGGCCCTCTCTGCTTTCCTGCGGACTCCATCCTCAAAAGCACCTGTTTTCGCTTTCGGCAGCCTCCGGAGCAAAAAAGAAAAACGTCCAGCTTTTGCTGCCACAGCAAAGGTGCCAGCGGGGAAAAGTAATGCTGGTTCTAACTGCCTCCTGGAACCTCTTCAAATGCCCAAGATAATTTGGCCCTCTCTGCTTTCCTGCGGACTCCATCTTCAAAAGCACCCGTTTTCGCTTTCGGCAGCCTCCGGAGCAAAAAAGACAAACGTCCAGCTTTTGCTGCCACAGCAAAGGTGCTAGCGGGGAAAAGTAATGCTGGTTCTAACTGCCTCCTGGAACCTCTTCAAATGCCCCAGACAATTTGGCCCTCTCTGTTTCCTGCGGACTCTATCCTCAAAAGCGCCTTTTTTCAATTTCGGCGCCCTCCGGTGGTAAAAATACAAACGTCCAGGTTTTGCTGCCACAGCAAAGGTGCCAGCGGTGAAAAGTAATGCTGGTTCTCACTGCCTCCTGGAACCTCTTCAAATGCCACAGACAATTTGGCCCTCTCTGCTTTCCTGCGGATTCCATCCTCAAAAGCACCTGTTTTCGCTTTCGGCAGCCTCCGGAGCAAAAAAGACAAACGTCCAGCTTTTGCTGCCACAGCAAAGGTGCCAGCGGGGAAAAGTAATGCTGGTTCTCACTGCCTCCTGGAACCCTTTCAAATGCCACAGACAATTTGGCCCTCTCTGCTTTCCTGCGGACTCCATCCACAAAAGCACCTGTTTTCGCTTTCGGCAACCTCTGCAGCAAAAAAGACAAACGTCCAGCTTTTGCTGCCACAGCAAAGGTGCCAGCGGGGAAAAGTAATGCTGGTTCTCACTGCCTCCTGGAACCCTTTCAAATGCCCCAGACAATTTGGCCCTCTCTGCTTTCCTGCGGACTCCATCCACAAAAGCACCTGTTTTCGCTTTCGGCAGCCTCCGGAGCAAAAAAGACAAACGTCCAGCTTTTGCTGCCACAGCAAAGGTGCCAGCGGGGAAAAGTAATGCTGGTTCTCACTGCCTCCTGGAACCCTTTCAAATGCCCCAGACAATTTGGCCCTCTCTGCTTTCCTGCGGACTCCATCCACAAAAGCACCAGTTTTTGCTTTCGGCAGCCTCCGGAGCAAAAAAGACAAACGTCCAGCTTTTGCTGCCACAGCAAAGGTGCCAGCGGGGAAAAGTGATGCTGGTCCTCACTGCCTCCTGGAACCTCTTCAAATGCCACAGATAATTTGGCCCTCTCTGCTTTCCTGCGGACTCCATCCTCAAAAGCACCTGTTTTCGCTTTCGGCAGCCTCCGGAGCAAAAAAGACAAACGTCCAGCTTTTGCTGCCACAGCAAAGGTGCCAGCGGGGAAAAGTAATGCTGGTTCTCACTGCCTCCTGGAACCCTTTCAAATGCCCCAGACAATTTGGCCCTCTCTGCTTTCCTGCGGACTCCATCCTCAAAAGCACCTTTTTTCTCTTTCGGCAACCTCCGGAGCAAAAAAGACAAACGTCCAGCTTTTGCTGCCACAGCAAAGGTGCCAGCGGGGAAAAGTGATGCTGGTTCTAACTGCCTCCTGGAACCTCTTCAAATGCCCCAGATAATTTGGCCCTCTCTGCTTTCCTGCGGACTCCATCCTCAAAAGCACCTGTTTTCGCTTTCGGCAGCCTCCGGAGCAAAAAAGACAAACGTCCAGCTTTTGCTGCCACAGCAAAGGTGCCAGCGGGGAAAAGTAATGCTGGTTCTCACTGTCTCCTGGAACCCTTTCAAATGCCACAGACAATTTGGCCCTCTCTGCTTTCCTGCGGACTCCATCCTCAAAAGCACCTGTTTTCGCTTTCGGCAGCCTCCGGAGCAAAAAAGACAAACGTCCAGCTTTTGCTGCCACAGCAAAGGTGCCAGCGGGGAAAAGTAATGCTGGTTCTAACTGCCTCCTGGAACCTCTTCAAATGCCCCAGATAATTTGGCCCTCTCTGCTTTCCTGCGGACTCCATCCTCAAAAGCACCTGTTTTCGCTTTCGGCAGCCTCCGGAGCAAAAAAGACAAACGTCCAGCTTTTGCTGCCACAGCAAAGGTGCCAGCGGGGAAAAGTAATGCTGGTTCTCACTGCCTCCTGGAACCCTTTCAAATGCCCCAGACAATTTGGCCCTCTCTGCTTTCCTGCGGACTCCATCCTCAAAAGCACCTTTTTTCGCTTTCGGCAGCCTCCGGAGCAAAAAAGACAAACGTCCAGCTTTTGCTGCCACAGCAAAGGTGCCAGCGGGGAAAAGTGATGCCGGTTCTAACTGCCTCCTGGAACCTCTTCAAATGCCCCAGACAATTTGGCCCTCTCTGCTTTCCTGCGGACTCCATCCTCAAAAGCACCTGTTTTCGCTTTCGGCAGCCTCCGGAGCAAAAAAGACAAACGTCCAGCTTTTGCTGCCACAGCAAAGGTGCCAGCGGGGAAAAGTAATGCTGGTCCTCATTGCCTCCTGGAACCTCTTCAAATGCCCCAGACAATTTGGCCCTCTCTGCTTTCCTGCGGACTCTATCCTCAAAAGCGCCTTTTTTCAATTTCGGCGCGCTCCGGTGGTAAAAAGACAAACGTCCAGGTTTTGCTGCCACAGCAAAGGTGCCAGCGGTGAAAATTAATGCTGGTCCTCACTGCCCCCTGGAACCTCTTCAAATTCCACAGACTATTTGGCCCTCTCTGCTTTCCTGCGGACTCCATCCTCAAAAGCACCTGTTTTCGCTTTCGGCAGCCTCCGGAGCAAAAAAGACAAACGTCCAGCTTTTGCTGCCACAGCAAAGGTGCCAGCGGGGAAAAGTAATGCTGGTTCTCACTGCCTCCTGGAACCCTTTCAAATGCCACAGACAATTTGGCCCTCTCTGCTTTCCTGCGGACTCCATCCTCAAAAGCACCTTTTTTCGCTTTCGGCATTCTCCGGAGCAAAAAAGACAAACGTCCAGCTTTTGCTGCCACAGCAAAGGTGCCAGCGGGGAAAAGTAATGCTGCTTCTCACTGCCTCCTGGAACCTCTTCAAATGCCCCAGATAATTTGGCCCTCTCTGCTTTCCTGCGGACTCCATCCTCAAAAGCACCTGTTTTCGCTTTCGGCAGCCTCCGGAGCAAAAAAGACAAACGTCCAGCTTTTGCTGCCACAGCAAAGGTGCCAGCGGGGAAAAGTAATGCTGGTCCTCATTGCCTCCTGGAACCTCTTCAAATGCCGCAGACAATTTGGCCCTCTCTGCTTTCCTGCGGACTCTATCCTCAAAAGCGCCTTTTTTCAATTTCGGCGCCCTCCGGTGGTAAAAAGACAAACGTCCAGGTTTTGCTGCCACAGCAAAGGTGCCAGCGGTGAAAATTAATGCTGGTTCTCACTGCCCCCTGGAACCTCTTCAAATGCCACAGACAATTTGGCCCTCTCTGCTTTCCTGCGGACTCCATCCTCAAAAGCACCTGTTTTCGCTTTCGGCAGCCCCGGAGCAAAAAAGACAAACGTCCAGCTTTTGCTGCCACAGCAAAGGTGCCAGCGGGGAAAAGTAATGCTGGTTCTCACTGCCTCCTGGAACTCTTTCAAATGTTACAGACAATTTGGCCCTCTCTGCTTTCCTGCGGACTCCATCCTCAAAAGCACCTTTTTTCGCTTTCGGCATTCTCCGGAGCAAAAAAGACAAACGTCCAGCTTTTGCTGCTACAGCAAAGGTGCCAGCGGGGAAAAGTAATGCTGCTTCTCACTGTCTCCTGGAACCCTTTCAAATGCCCCAGACAATTTGGCCCTCTCTGCTTTCCTGCGGACTCCATCCTCAAAAGCACCTGTTTTCGCTTTCGGCAAACTCCGGAGCAAAAAAAACAAACGTCCAGCTTTTGCTGCCACAGCAAAGGTGCCAGCGGGGAAAAGTAATGCTGGTTCTCACTGTCTCCTGGAACCCTTTCAAATGCCACAGACAATTTGGCCCTCTCTGCTTTCCTGCGGACTCCATCCTCAAAAGCACCTTTTTTCGCTTTCGGCATTCTCCGGAGCAAAAAAGACAAACGTCCAGCTTTTGCTGCCACAGCAAAGGTGCCAGCGGGGAAAAGTAATGCTGGTTCTAACTGCCTCCTGGAACCTCTTCAAATGCCCCAGACAATTTGGCCCTCTCTGCTTTCCTGCGGACTCCATCTTCAAAAGCACCTGTTTTCGCTTTCGGCAGCCTCCGGAGCAAAAAAGACAAACGTCCAGCTTTTGCTGCCACAGCAAAGGTGCCAGCGGGGAAAAGTAATGCTGGTTCTCACTGTCTCCTGGAACCCTTTCAAATGCCCCAGACAATTTGGCCCTCTCTGCTTTCCTGCGGACTCCATCCTCAAAAGCACCTGTTTTCGCTTTCGGCAGCCTCCGGAGCAAAAAAGACAAACGTCCAGCTTTTGCTGCCACAGCAAAGGTGCCAGCGGGGAAAAGTAATGCTGGTTCTCACTGTCTCCTGGAACCCTTTCAAATGCCACAGAAAATTTGGCCCTCTCTGCTTTCCTGCGGACTCCATCCTCAAAAGCACCTGTTTTCGCTTTCGGCAACCTCAGGAGCAAAAAAGACAAACGTCCAGCTTTTGCTGCCACAGCAAATGTGCCAGCGGGGAAAAGTAATGCTGGTTCTCACTGCCTCCTGGAACTCTTTCAAATGCCCCAGACAATTTGGCCCTCTCTGCTTTCCTGCGGACTCCATCCTCAAAAGCACCTGTTTTCGCTTTCGGCAGCCTCCGGAGCAAAAAAGAAAAACGTCCAGCTTTTGCTGCCACAGCAAAGGTGCCAGCGGGGAAAAGTAATGCTGGTTCTCACTGCCTCCTGGAACCTCTTCAAATGCCCCAGACAATTTGGCCCTCTCTGCTTTCCTGCGGACTCTATCCTCAAAAGCGCCTTTTTTCAATTTCGGCGCCCTCCGGTGGTAAAAAGACAAACGTCCAGGTTTTGCTGCCACAGCAAAGGTGCCAGCGGGGAAAAGTAATGCTGGTTCTCACTGCCTCCTGGAACCTCTTCAAATGCCCCAGACAATTTGGCCCTCTCTGCTTTCCTGCGGATTCCATCCTCAAAAGCACCTGTTTTCGCTTTCGGCAGCCTCCGGAGCAAAAAAGACAAACGTCCAGCTTTTGCTGCCACAGCAAAGGTGCCAGCGGGGAAAAGTAATGTTGGTTCTCACTGCCTCCTGGAACCCTTTCAAATGCCACAGACAATTTGGCCCTCTCTGCTTTCCTGCGGACTCCATCCTCAAAAGCACCTTTTTTTCGCTTTCGTCAGCCTCCGGAGCAAAAAAGACAAACGTCCAGCTTTTGCTGCCACAGCAAAGGTGCCAGCGGGGAAAAGTGATGCTGGTTCTAACTGCCTCCTGGAACCTCTTCAAATGCCCCAGATAATTTGGCCCTCTCTGCTTTCCTGCGGACTCCATCCTCAAAAGCACCTGTTTTCGCTTTCGGCAGCCTCCGGAGCAAAAAAGACAAACGTCCAGCTTTTGCTGCCACAGCAAAGGTGCCAGCGGGGAAAAGTGATGCTGGTCCTCATTGCCTCCTGGAACCTCTTCAAATGCCGCAGACAATTTGGCCCTCTCTGCTTTCCTGCGGACTCTATCCTCAAAAGCGCCTTTTTTCAATTTCGGCGCCTTCCGGTGGTAAAAAGACAAACGTCCAGGTTTTGCTGCCACAGCAAAGGTGCCAGCGGTGAAAAGTAATGCTGGTTCTCACTGCCCCCTGGAACCTCTTCAAATGCCACAGACAATTTGGCCCTCTCTGCTTTCCTGCGGACTCCATCCTCAAAAGCACCTGTTTTCGCTTTCGGCAGCCTCCGGAGCAAAAAAGACAAACGTCCAGCTTTTGCTGCCACAGCAAAGGTGCCAGCGGGGAAAAGTAATGCTGCTTCTCACTGCCTCCTGGAACCTCTTCAAATGCCACAGACAATTTGGCCCTCTCTGCTTTCCTGCGGACTCCATCCTCAAAAGCACCTGTTTTCGCTTTCGGCAGCCCCGGAGCAAAAAAGACAAACGTCCAGCTTTTGCTGCCACAGCAAAGGTGCCAGCGGGGAAAAGTAATGCTGGTCCTCATTGCCTCCTGGAACCTCTTCAAATGCCCCAGACAATTTGGCCCTCTCTGCTTTCCTGCGGACTCTATCCTCAAAAGCGCCTTTTTTCAATTTCGGCGCCCTCGGTGGTAAAAAGACAAACGTCCAGGTTTTGCTGCCACAGCAAAGGTGCCAGCGGTGAAAATTAATGCTGGTTCTCACTGCCTCCTGGAACCTCTTCAAATGCCACAGACTATTTGGCCCTCTCTGCTTTCCTGCGGACTCCATCCTCAAAAGCACCTGTTTTCGCTTTCGGCAGCCTCCGGAGCAAAAAAGACAAACGTCCAGCTTTTGCTGCCACAGCAAAGGTGCCAGCGGGGAAAAGTAATGCTGGTTCTCACTGCCTCCTGGAACCCTTTAAAATGCCACAGACAATTTGGCCCTCTCTGCTTTCCTGCGGACTCCATCCTCAAAAGCACATGTTTTCGCTTTCGGCATTCTCCGGAGCAAAAAAGACAAACGTCCAGCTTTTGCTGCCACAGCAAAGGTGCCAGCGGGGAAAAGTAATGCTGGTTCTCACTGCCTCCTGGAACCCTTTAAAATGCCACAGACAATTTGGCCCTCTCTGCTTTCCTGCGGACTCCATCCTCAAAAGCACATGTTTTCGCTTTCGGCATTCTCCGGAGCAAAAAAGACAAACGTCCAGCTTTTGCTGCCACAGCAAAGGTGCCAGCGGGGAAAAGTAATGCTGCTTCTCACTGCCTCCTGGAACCTCTTCAAATGCCCCAGATAATTTGGCCCTCTCTGCTTTCCTGCGGACTCCATCCTCAAAAGCACCTGTTTTCGCTTTCGGCGCCCTCCGGTGGTAAAAAGACAAACGTCCAGGTTTTGCTGCCACAGCAAAGGTGCCAGCGGGGAAAAGTAATGCTGGTCCTCATTGCCTCCTGGAACCTCTTCAAATGCCGCAGACAATTTGGCCCTCTCTGCTTTCCTGCGGATTCCATCCTCAAAAGCACCTGTTTTCGCTTTCGGCAGCCTCCGGTGGTAAAAAGACAAACGTCCAGGTTTTGCTGCCACAGCAAAGGTGCCAGCGGTGAAAATTAATGCTGGTTCTCACTGCCCCCTGGAACCTCTTCAAATGCCACAGACAATTTGGCCCTCTCTGCTTTCCTGCGGACTCCATCCTCAAAAGCACCTGTTTTCGCTTTCGGCAGCCCCGGAGCAAAAAAGACAAACGTCCAGCTTTTGCTGCCACAGCAAAGGTGCCAGCGGGGAAAAGTGATGCTGGTTCTAACTGCCTCCTGGAACCTCTTCAAATGCCCCAGATAATTTGGCCCTCTCTGCTTTCCTGCGGACTCCATCCTCAAAAGCACCTGTTTTCGCTTTCGGCAGCCTCCGGAGCAAAAAAGACAAACGTCCAGCTTTTGCTGCCACAGCAAAGGTGCCAGCGGGGAAAAGTAATGCTGGTCCTCATTGCCTCCTGGAACCTCTTCAAATGCCGCAGACAATTTGGCCCTCTCTGGTTTCCTGCGGACTCTATCCTCAAAAGTGCCTTTTTTCAATTTCGGCGCCCTCCGGTGGTAAAAAGACAAACGTCCAGGTTTTGCTGCCACAGCAAAGGTGCCAGCGGTGAAAATTAATGCTGGTTCTCACTGCCCCCTGGAACCTCTTCAAATGCCACAGACTATTTGGCCCTCTCTGCTTTCCTGCGGACTCCATCCTCAAAAGCACCTGTTTTCGCTTTCGGCAGCCTCCGGAGCAAAAAAGACAAACGTCCAGCTTTTGCTGCCACAGCAAAGGTGCCAGCGGGGAAAAGTAATGCTGGTTCTCACTGCCTCCTGGAACCCTTTCAAATGCCACAGACAATTTGGCCCTCTCTGCTTTCCTGCGGACTCCATCCTCAAAAGCACCTGTTTTCGCTTTCGGCATTCTCCGGAGCAAAAAAGACAAACGTCCAGCTTTTGCTGCCACAGCAAAGGTGCCAGCGGGGAAAAGTAATGCTGCTTCTCACTGCCTCCTGGAACCTCTTCAAATGCCCCAGATAATTTGGCCCTCTCTGCTTTCCTGCGGACTCCATCCTCAAAAGCACCTGTTTTCGCTTTCGGCAGCCTCCGGAGCAAAAAAGACAAACGTCCAGCTTTTGCTGCCACAGCAAAGGTGCCAGAGGGGAAAAGTAATGCTGGTCCTCATTGCCTCCTGGAACCTCTTCAAATGCCGCAGACAATTTGGCCCTCTCTGCTTTCCTGCGGACTCTATCCTCAAAAGCGCCTTTTTTCAATTTCGGCGCCTTCCGGTGGTAAAAAGACAAACGTCCAGGTTTTGCTGCCACAGCAAAGGTGCCAGCGGTGAAAAGTAATGCTGGTTCTCACTGCCCCCTGGAACCTCTTCAAATGCCACAGACAATTTGGCCCTCTCTGCTTTCCTGCGGACTCCATCCTCAAAAGCACCTGTTTTCGCTTTCGGCAGCCTCCGGAGCAAAAAAGACAAACGTCCAGCTTTTGCTGCCAGAGCAAAGGTGCCAGCGGGGAAAAGTAATGCTGGTTCTCACTGCCTCCTGGAACCTCTTCAAATGCCACAGACAATTTGGCCCTCTCTGCTTTCCTGCGGACTCCATCCTCAAAAGCACCTTTTTTCGCTTTCGGCAGCCCCGGAGCAAAAAAGACAAACGTCCAGCTTTTGCTGCCACAGCAAAGGTGCCAGCGGGGAAAAGTAATGCTGGTTCTCACTGTCTCCTGGAACCCTTTCAAATGCCACAGACAATTTGGCCCTCTCTGCTTTCCTGCGGACTCCATCCTCAAAAGCACCTGTTATCGCTTTCGGCAGCCTCCGGAGCAAAAAAGACAAACGTCCAGCTTTTGCTGCCACAGCAAAGGTGCCAGCGGGGAAAAGTAATGCTGGTTCTAACTGCCTCCTGGAACCTCTTCAAATGCCACAGACTATTTGGCCCTCTCTGCTTTCCTGCGGACTCCATCCTCAAAAGCACCTGTTTTCAATTTCGGCGCCCTCCGGTGGTAAAAAGACAAACGTCCAGCTTTTGCTGCCACAGCAAAGGTGCCAGCGGGGAAAAGTAATGCTGGTTCTAACTGCCTCCTGGAACCTCTTCAAATGCCCCAGATAATTTGGCCCTCTCTGCTTTCCTGCGGACTCCATCCTCAAAAGCACCTGTTTTCGCTTTCGGCAACCTCAGGAGCAAAAAAGACAAACGTCCAGGTTTTGCTGCCACAGCAAAGGTGCCAGCGGGGAAAACTAATGGTGGTCCTCATTGCCTCCTGGAACCTCTTCAAATGCCCCAAACAATTTGGCCCTCTCTGCTTTCCTGCGGACTCTATCCTCAAAAGCGCCTTTTTTCAATTTCGGCGCCCTCCGGTGGTAAAAAGACAAACGTCCAGCTTTTGCTGCCACAGCAAAGGTGCCAGCGGGGAAAAGTAATGCTGGTTCTCACTGCCTCCTGGAACCTCTTCAAATGCCACAGACAATTTGGCCCTCTCTGCTTTCCTGCGGACTCCATCCTCAAAAGCACCTGTTTTCGCTTTTGGCAAACTCCGGAGCAAAAAAAACAAACGTCCAGCTTTTGCTGCCACAGCAAAGGTGCCAGCGGGGAAAAGTAATGCTGGTTCTCACTGTCTCCTGGAACCCTTTCAAATGCCACAGACAATTTGGCCCTCTCTGCTTTCCTGCGGACTCCATCCTCAAAAGCACCTTTTTTCGCTTTCGGCAGCCTCCGGAGCAAAAAAGACAAACGTCCAGCTTTTGCTGCCACAGCAAAGGTGCCAGCGGGGAAAAGTAATGCTGGTTCTAACTGCCTCCTGGAACCTCTTCAAATGCCCAAGATAATTTGGCCCTCTCTGCTTTCCTGCGGACTCCATCCTCAAAAGCACCTGTTTTCGCTTTCGGCAGCCTCCGGAGCAAAAAAGACAAACGTCCAGCTTTTGCTGCCACAGCAAAGGTGCCAGCGGGGAAAAGTAATGCTGGTTCTCACTGTCTCCTGGAACCCTTTCAAATGCCCCAGACAATTTGGCCCTCTCTGCTTTCCTGCGGACTCCATCCTCAAAAGCACTTGTTTTCGCTTTCGGCAGCCTCCGGAGCAAAAAAGACAAACGTCCAGCTTTCTGCCACGGCAAAGGTGCCAGCGGGGAAAAGTAATGCTGGTTCTCACTGCCTCCTGGAACCTCTTCAAATGCCCCAGAGAATTTGGCCCTCTCTGCTTTCCTGCGGACTCCATCCTCAAAAGCACCTGTTTTCGCTTTCGGCAGCCTCCGGATCAAAAAAGACAAACGTCCAGCTTTTGCTGCCACAGCAAAGGTGCCAGCGGGGAAAAGTAATGCTGGTTCTCACTGTCTCCTGGAACCCTTTCAAATGCCACAGACAATTTGGCCCTCTCTGCTTTCCTGCGGACTCCATCCTCAAAAGCACCTGTTTTCGCTTTCGGCAACCTCAGGAGCAAAAAAGACAAACGTCCAGCTTTTGCTGCCACAGCAAAGGTGCCAGCGGGGAAAAGTAATGCTGGTTCTCACTGCCTCCTGGAACTCTTTCAAATGCCCCAGACAATTTGGCCCTCTCTGCTTTCCTGCGGACTCCATCCTCAAAAGCACCTGTTTTCGCTTTCGGCAGCCTCCGGAGCAAAAAAGAAAAACGTCCAGCTTTTGCTGCCACAGCAAAGGTGCCAGCGGGGAAAAGTAATGCTGGTTCTCACTGCCTCCTGGAACCTCTTCAAATGCCCCAGACAATTTGGCCCTCTCTGCTTTCCTGCGGACTCTATCCTCAAAAGCGCCTTTTTTCAATTTCGGCGCCCTCCGGTGGTAAAAAGACAAACGTCCAGGTTTTGCTGCCACAGCAAAGGTGCCAGCGGGGAAAAGTAATGCTGGTTCTCACTGCCTCCTGGAACCTCTTCAAATGCCACAGACAATTTGGCCCTCTCTGCTTTCCTGCGGATTCCATCCTCAAAAGCACCTGTTTTCGCTTTCGGCAGCCTCCGGAGCAAAAAAGACAAACGTCCAGCTTTTGCTGCCACAGCAAAGGTGCCAGCGGGGAAAAGTAATGCTGGTTCTCACTGCCTCCTGGAACCCTTTCAAATGCCACAGAAAATTTGGCCCTCTCTGCTTTCCTGCGGACTCCATCCTCAAAAGCACCTTTTTTCGCTTTCGGCAGCCTCCGGAGCAAAAAAGACAAACGTCCAGCTTTTGCTGCCACAGCAAAGGTGCCAGCGGGGAAAAGTGATGCTGGTTCTAACTGCCTCCTGGAACCTCTTCAAATGCCCCAGATAATTTGGCCCTCTCTGCTTTCCTGCGGACTCCATCCTCAAAAGCACCTGTTTTCGCTTTCGGCAGCCTCCGGAGCAAAAAAGACAAACGTCCAGCTTTTGCTGCCACAGCAAAGGTGCCAGCGGGGAAAAGTAATGCTGGTCCTCATTGCCTCCTGGAACCTCTTCAAATGCCGCAGACAATTTGGCCCTCTCTGGTTTCCTGCGGACTCTATCCTCAAAAGTGCCTTTTTTCAATTTCGGCGCCCTCCGGTGGTAAAAAGACAAACGTCCAGGTTTTGCTGCCACAGCAAAGGTGCCAGCGGTGAAAATTAATGCTGGTTCTCACTGCCCCCTGGAACCTCTTCAAATGCCACAGACTATTTGGCCCTCTCTGCTTTCCTGCGGACTCCATCCTCAAAAGCACCTGTTTTCGCTTTCGGCAGCCTCCGGAGCAAAAAAGACAAACGTCCAGCTTTTGCTGCCACAGCAAAGGTGCCAGCGGGGAAAAGTAATGCTGGTTCTCACTGCCTCCTGGAACCCTTTCAAATGCCACAGACAATTTGGCCCTCTCTGCTTTCCTGCGGACTCCATCCTCAAAAGCACCTGTTTTCGCTTTCGGCATTCTCCGGAGCAAAAAAGACAAACGTCCAGCTTTTGCTGCCACAGCAAAGGTGCCAGCGGGGAAAAGTAATGCTGCTTCTCACTGCCTCCTGGAACCTCTTCAAATGCCCCAGATAATTTGGCCCTCTCTGCTTTCCTGCGGACTCCATCCTCAAAAGCACCTGTTTTCGCTTTCGGCAGCCTCCGGAGCAAAAAAGACAAACGTCCAGCTTTTGCTGCCACAGCAAAGGTGCCAGAGGGGAAAAGTAATGCTGGTCCTCATTGCCTCCTGGAACCTCTTCAAATGCCGCAGACAATTTGGCCCTCTCTGCTTTCCTGCGGACTCTATCCTCAAAAGCGCCTTTTTTCAATTTCGGCGCCTTCCGGTGGTAAAAAGACAAACGTCCAGGTTTTGCTGCCACAGCAAAGGTGCCAGCGGTGAAAAGTAATGCTGGTTCTCACTGCCCCCTGGAACCTCTTCAAATGCCACAGACAATTTGGCCCTCTCTGCTTTCCTGCGGACTCCATCCTCAAAAGCACCTGTTTTCGCTTTCGGCAGCCTCCGGAGCAAAAAAGACAAACGTCCAGCTTTTGCTGCCAGAGCAAAGGTGCCAGCGGGGAAAAGTAATGCTGGTTCTCACTGCCTCCTGGAACCTCTTCAAATGCCACAGACAATTTGGCCCTCTCTGCTTTCCTGCGGACTCCATCCTCAAAAGCACCTTTTTTCGCTTTCGGCAGCCCCGGAGCAAAAAAGACAAACGTCCAGCTTTTGCTGCCACAGCAAAGGTGCCAGCGGGGAAAAGTAATGCTGGTTCTCACTGTCTCCTGGAACCCTTTCAAATGCCACAGACAATTTGGCCCTCTCTGCTTTCCTGCGGACTCCATCCTCAAAAGCACCTGTTTTCGCTTTCGGCAGCCTCCGGAGCAAAAAAGACAAACGTCCAGCTTTTGCTGCCACAGCAAAGGTGCCAGCGGGGAAAAGTAATGCTGGTTCTAACTGCCTCCTGGAACCTCTTCAAATGCCACAGACTATTTGGCCCTCTCTGCTTTCCTGCGGACTCCATCCTCAAAAGCACCTGTTTTCGCTTTCGGCAGCCTCCGGAGCAAAAAAGACAAACGTCCAGCTTTTGCTGCCACAGCAAAGGTGCCAGCGGGGAAAAGTAATGCTGGTTCTCACTGCCTCCTGGAACCCTTTCAAATGCCACAGACAATTTGGCCCTCTCTGCTTTCCTGCGGACTCCATCCTCAAAAGCACCTGTTTTCGCTTTCGGCATTCTCCGGAGCAAAAAAGACAAACGTCCAGCTTTTGCTGCCACAGCAAAGGTGCCAGCGGGGAAAAGTAATGCTGCTTCTCACTGCCTCCTGGAACCTCTTCAAATGCCCCAGATAATTTGGCCCTCTCTGCTTTCCTGCGGACTCCATCCTCAAAAGCACCTGTTTTCGCTTTCGGCAGCCTCCGGAGCAAAAAAGACAAACGTCCAGCTTTTGCTGCCACAGCAAAGGTGCCAGAGGGGAAAAGTAATGCTGGTCCTCATTGCCTCCTGGAACCTCTTCAAATGCCGCAGACAATTTGGCCCTCTCTGCTTTCCTGCGGACTCTATCCTCAAAAGCGCCTTTTTTCAATTTCGGCGCCTTCCGGTGGTAAAAAGACAAACGTCCAGGTTTTGCTGCCACAGCAAAGGTGCCAGCGGTGAAAAGTAATGCTGGTTCTCACTGCCCCCTGGAACCTCTTCAAATGCCACAGACAATTTGGCCCTCTCTGCTTTCCTGCGGACTCCATCCTCAAAAGCACCTGTTTTCGCTTTCGGCAGCCTCCGGAGCAAAAAAGACAAACGTCCAGCTTTTGCTGCCAGAGCAAAGGTGCCAGCGGGGAAAAGTAATGCTGGTTCTCACTGCCTCCTGGAACCTCTTCAAATGCCACAGACAATTTGGCCCTCTCTGCTTTCCTGCGGACTCCATCCTCAAAAGCACCTTTTTTCGCTTTCGGCAGCCCCGGAGCAAAAAAGACAAACGTCCAGCTTTTGCTGCCACAGCAAAGGTGCCAGCGGGGAAAAGTAATGCTGGTTCTCACTGTCTCCTGGAACCCTTTCAAATGCCACAGACAATTTGGCCCTCTCTGCTTTCCTGCGGACTCCATCCTCAAAAGCACCTGTTTTCGCTTTCGGCAGCCTCCGGAGCAAAAAAGACAAACGTCCAGCTTTTGCTGCCACAGCAAAGGTGCCAGCGGGGAAAAGTAATGCTGGTTCTAACTGCCTCCTGGAACCTCTTCAAATGCCCAAGATAATTTGGCCCTCTCTGCTTTCCTGCGGACTCCATCCTCAAAAGCACCTGTTTTCGCTTTCGGCAGCCTCCAGAGCAAAAAAGACAAACGTCCAGCTTTTGCTGCCACAGCAAAGGTGCCAGCGGGGAAAAGTAATGCTGCTTCTCACTGTCTCCTGGAACCCTTTCAAATGCCCCAGACAATTTGGCCCTCTCTGCTTTCCTGCGGACTCCATCCTCAAAAGCACTTGTTTTCGCTTTCGGCAGCCTCCGGAGCAAAAAAGACAAACGTCCAGCTTTCTGCCACGGCAAAGGTGCCAGCGGGGAAAAGTAATGCTGGTTCTCACTGCCTCCTGGAACCTCTTCAAATGCCCCAGAGAATTTGGCCCTCTCTGCTTTCCTGCGGACTCCATCCTCAAAAGCACCTGTTTTCGCTTTCGGCAGCCTCCGGATCAAAAAAGACAAACGTCCAGCTTTTGCTGCCACAGCAAAGGTGCCAGCGGGGAAAAGTAATGCTGGTTCTCACTGTCTCCTGGAACCCTTTCAAATGCCACAGACAATTTGGCCCTCTCTGCTTTCCTGCGGACTCCATCCTCAAAAGCACCTGTTTTCGCTTTCGGCAACCTCAGGAGCAAAAAAGACAAACGTCCAGCTTTTGCTGCCACAGCAAAGGTGCCAGCGGGGAAAAGTAATGCTGGTTCTCACTGCCTCCTGGAACTCTTTCAAATGCCCCAGACAATTTGGCCCTCTCTGCTTTCCTGCGGACTCCATCCTCAAAAGCACCTGTTTTCGCTTTCGGCAGCCTCCGGAGCAAAAAAGAAAAACGTCCAGCTTTTGCTGCCACAGCAAAGGTGCCAGCGGGGAAAAGTAATGCTGGTTCTCACTGCCTCCTGGAACCTCTTCAAATGCCCCAGACAATTTGGCCCTCTCTGCTTTCCTGCGGACTCTATCCTCAAAAGCGCCTTTTTTCAATTTCGGCGCCCTCCGGTGGTAAAAAGACAAACGTCCAGGTTTTGCTGCCACAGCAAAGGTGCCAGCGGGGAAAAGTAATGCTGGTTCTCACTGCCTCCTGGAACCTCTTCAAATGCCACAGACAATTTGGCCCTCTCTGCTTTCCTGCGGATTCCATCCTCAAAAGCACCTGTTTTCGCTTTCGGCAGCCTCCGGAGCAAAAAAGACAAACGTCCAGCTTTTGCTGCCACAGCAAAGGTGCCAGCGGGGAAAAGTAATGCTGGTTCTCACTGCCTCCTGGAACCCTTTCAAATGCCCCAGACAATTTGGCCCTCTCTGCTTTCCTGCGGACTCCATCCTCAAAAGCACCTTTTTTCGCTTTCGGCAGCCTCCGGAGCAAAAAAGACAAACGTCCAGCTTTTGCTGCCACAGCAAAGGTGCCAGCGGGGAAAAGTGATGCTGGTTCTAACTGCCTCCTGGAACCTCTTCAAATGCCCCAGATAATTTGGCCCTCTCTGCTTTCCTGCGGACTCCATCCTCAAAAGCACCTGTTTTCGCTTTCGGCAGCCTCCGGAGCAAAAAAGACAAACGTCCAGCTTTTGCTGCCACAGCAAAGGTGCCAGCGGGGAAAAGTAATGCTGGTCCTCATTGCCTCCTGGAACCTCTTCAAATGCCGCAGACAATTTGGCCCTCTCTGGTTTCCTGCGGACTCTATCCTCAAAAGTGCCTTTTTTCAATTTCGGCGCCCTCCGGTGGTAAAAAGACAAACGTCCAGGTTTTGCTGCCACAGCAAAGGTGCCAGCGGTGAAAATTAATGCTGGTTCTCACTGCCCCCTGGAACCTCTTCAAATGCCACAGACTATTTGGCCCTCTCTGCTTTCCTGCGGACTCCATCCTCAAAAGCACCTGTTTTCGCTTTCGGCAGCCTCCGGAGCAAAAAAGACAAACGTCCAGCTTTTGCTGCCACAGCAAAGGTGCCAGCGGGGAAAAGTAATGCTGGTTCTCACTGCCTCCTGGAACCCTTTCAAATGCCACAGACAATTTGGCCCTCTCTGCTTTCCTGCGGACTCCATCCTCAAAAGCACCTGTTTTCGCTTTCGGCATTCTCCGGAGCAAAAAAGACAAACGTCCAGCTTTTGCTGCCACAGCAAAGGTGCCAGCGGGGAAAAGTAATGCTGCTTCTCACTGCCTCCTGGAACCTCTTCAAATGCCCCAGATAATTTGGCCCTCTCTGCTTTCCTGCGGACTCCATCCTCAAAAGCACCTGTTTTCGCTTTCGGCAGCCTCCGGAGCAAAAAAGACAAACGTCCAGCTTTTGCTGCCACAGCAAAGGTGCCAGAGGGGAAAAGTAATGCTGGTCCTCATTGCCTCCTGGAACCTCTTCAAATGCCGCAGACAATTTGGCCCTCTCTGCTTTCCTGCGGACTCTATCCTCAAAAGCGCCTTTTTTCAATTTCGGCGCCTTCCGGTGGTAAAAAGACAAACGTCCAGGTTTTGCTGCCACAGCAAAGGTGCCAGCGGTGAAAAGTAATGCTGGTTCTCACTGCCCCCTGGAACCTCTTCAAATGCCACAGACAATTTGGCCCTCTCTGCTTTCCTGCGGACTCCATCCTCAAAAGCACCTGTTTTCGCTTTCGGCAGCCTCCGGAGCAAAAAAGACAAACGTCCAGCTTTTGCTGCCAGAGCAAAGGTGCCAGCGGGGAAAAGTAATGCTGGTTCTCACTGCCTCCTGGAACCTCTTCAAATGCCACAGACAATTTGGCCCTCTCTGCTTTCCTGCGGACTCCATCCTCAAAAGCACCTGTTTTCGCTTTCGGCAGCCCCGGAGCAAAAAAGACAAACGTCCAGCTTTTGCTGCCACAGCAAAGGTGCCAGCGGGGAAAAGTAATGCTGGTTCTCACTGTCTCCTGGAACCCTTTCAAATGCCACAGACAATTTGGCCCTCTCTGCTTTCCTGCGGACTCCATCCTCAAAAGCACCTGTTTTCGCTTTCGGCAGCCTCCGGAGCAAAAAAGACAAACGTCCAGCTTTTGCTGCCACAGCAAAGGTGCCAGCGGGGAAAAGTAATGCTGGTTCTAACTGCCTCCTGGAACCTCTTCAAATGCCCAAGATAATTTTGCCCTCTCTGCTTTCCTGCGGACTCCATCCTCAAAAGCACCTGTTTTCGCTTTCGGCAGCCTCCAGAGCAAAAAAGACAAACGTCCAGCTTTTGCTGCCACAGCAAAGGTGCCAGCGGGGAAAAGTAATGCTGCTTCTCACTGTCTCCTGGAACCCTTTCAAATGCCCCAGACAATTTGGCCCTCTCTGCTTTCCTGCGGACTCCATCCTCAAAAGCACTTGTTTTCGCTTTCGGCAGCCTCCGGAGCAAAAAAGACAAACGTCCAGCTTTCTGCCACGGCAAAGGTGCCAGCGGGGAAAAGTAATGCTGGTTCTCACTGCCTCCTGGAACCTCTTCAAATGCCCCAGACAATTTGGCCCTCTCTGCTTTCCTGCGGACTCCATCCTCAAAAGCACCTGTTTTCGCTTTCGGCAGCCTCCGGAGCAAAAAAGAAAAACGTCCAGCTTTTGCTGCCAGAGCAAAGGTGCCAGCGGGGAAAAGTAATGCTGGTTCTCACTGTCTCCTGGAACCCTTTCAAATGCCCCAGACAATTTGGCCCTCTCTGCTTTCCTGCGGACTCCATCCTCAAAAGCACCTGTTTTCGCTTTCGGCAGCCTCCGGAGCAAAAAAGAAAAACGTCCAGCTTTTGCTGCCACAGCAAAGGTGCCAGCGGGGAAAAGTAATGCTGGTTCTCACTGCCTCCTGGAACCTCTTCAAATGCCCCAGACAATTTGGCCCTCTCTGCTTTCCTGCGGACTCTATCCTCAAAAGCGCCTTTTTTCAATTTCGGCGCCCTCCGGTGGTAAAAAGACAAACGTCCAGGTTTTGCTGCCACAGCAAAGGTGCCAGCGGGGAAAAGTAATGCTGGTTCTCACTGCCTCCTGGAACCTCTTCAAATGCCACAGACAATTTGGCCCTCTCTGCTTTCCTGCGGACTCCATCCTCAAAAGCACCTTTTTTCGCTTTCGGCAGCCTCCGGAGCAAAAAAGACAAACGTCCAGCTTTTGCTGCCACAGCAAAGGTGCCAGCGGGGAAAAGTAATGCTGCTTCTCACTGCCTCCTGGAACCTCTTCAAATGCCCCAGATAATTTGGCCCTCTCTGCTTTCCTGCGGACTCCATCCTCAAAAGCACCTGTTTTCGCTTTCGGCAGCCTCCGGAGCAAAAAAGACAAACGTCCAGCTTTTGCTGCCACAGCAAAGGTGCCAGAGGGGAAAAGTAATGCTGGTTCTCATTGCCTCCTGGAACCTCTTCAAATGCCGCAGACAATTTGGCCCTCTCTGCTTTCCTGCGGACTCTATCCTCAAAAGCGCCTTTTTTCAATTTCGGCGCCTTCCGGTGGTAAAAAGACAAACGTCCAGGTTTTGCTGCCACAGCAAAGGTGCCAGCGGTGAAAAGTAATGCTGGTTCTCACTGCCCCCTGGAACCTCTTCAAATGCCACAGACAATTTGGCCCTCTCTGCTTTCCTGCGGACTCCATCCTCAAAAGCACCTGTTTTCGCTTTCGGCATTCTCCGGAGCAAAAAAGACAAACGTCCAGCTTTTGCTGCCACAGCAAAGGTGCCAGCGGGGAAAAGTAATGCTGGTTCTCACTGCCTCCTGGAACCTCTTCAAATGCCACAGACAATTTGGCCCTCTCTGCTTTCCTGCGGACTCCATCCTCAAAAGCACCTGTTTTCGCTTTCGGCAGCCCCGGAGCAAAAAAGACAAACGTCCAGCTTTTGCTGCCACAGCAAAGGTGCCAGCGGGGAAAAGTAATGCTGGTTCTCACTGCCTCCTGGAACTCTTTCAAATGTTACAGACAATTTGGCCCTCTCTGCTTTCCTGCGGACTCCATCCTCAAAAGCACCTGTTTTCGCTTTCGGCAGCCTCCGGAGCAAAAAAGACAAACGTCCAGCTTTTGCTGCCACAGCAAAGGTGCCAGCGGGGAAAAGTAATGCTGGTTCTCACTGTCTAGTGAACCCTTTCAAATGCCCCAGACAATTTGGCCCTCTCTGCTTTCCTGCGGACTCCATCCTCAAAAGCACCTTTTTTCGCTTTCGGCATTCTCCGGAGCAAAAAAGACAAACGTCCAGCTTTTGCTGCCACAGCAAAGGTGCCAGCGGGGTAAAGTAATGCTGGTTCTCACTGCCTCCTGGAACTCTTTCAAATCCCGCAGAGAATTTGGCCCTCTCTGCTTTCCTGCGTACTCCATCCTCAAAAGCACCTGTTTTCGCTTTCGGCAGCCTCCGGAGCAAAAAAGACAAACGTCCAGCTTTTGCTGCCACAGCAAAGGTGCCAGCGGGAAAAAGTAATGCTGGTTCTCACTGCCTCCTGGAACCCTTTCAAATGCCCCAGACAATTTGGCCCTCTCTGCTTTCCTGCGGACTCCATCCTCAAAAGCACCTGTTTTCGCTTTCGGCAGCCTCCGGAGCAAAAAAGACAAACGTCCAGCTTTTGCTGCCACAGCAAAGGTGCCAGCGGGGAAAAGTGATGCTGGTTCTAACTGCCTCCTGGAACCTCTTCAAATGCCCCAGATAATTTGGCCCTCTCTGCTTTCCTGCGGACTCCATCCTCAAAAGCACCTGTTTTCTCTTTCGGCAGCCTCCGGAGCAAAAAAGACAAACGTCCAGCTTTTGCTGCCACAGCAAAGGTGCCAGCGGGGAAAAGTAATGCTGGTCCTCATTGCCTCCTGGAACCTCTTCAAATGCCCCAGACAATTTGGCCCTCTCTGCTTTCCTGCGGACTCTATCCTCAAAAGCGCCTTTTTTCAATTTCGGCGCCCTCCGGTGGTAAAAAGACAAACGTCCAGCTTTTGCTGCCACAGCAAAGGTGCCAGCGGTGAAAATTAATGCTGGTTCTCACTGCCTCCTGGAACCTCTTCAAATGCCACAGACTATTTGGCCCTCTCTGCTTTCCTGCGGACTCAATCCTCAAAAGCACCTGTTTTCGCTTTCGGCAGCCTCCGGAGCAAAAAAGACAAACGTCCAGCTTTTGCTGCCACAGCAAAGGTGCCAGCGGGGAAAAGTAATGCTGGTTCTCACTGCCTCCTGGAACCCTTTAAAATGCCACAGACAATTTGGCCCTCTCTGCTTTCCTGCGGACTCCATCCTCAAAAGCACATGTTTTCGCTTTCGGCATTCTCCGGAGCAAAAAAGACAAACGTCCAGCTTTTGCTGCCACAGCAAAGGTGCCAGCGGGGAAAAGTAATGCTGCTTCTCACTGCCTCCTGGAACCTCTTCAAATGCCCCAGATAATTTGGCCCTCTCTGCTTTCCTGCGGACTCCATCCTCAAAAGCACCTGTTTTCGCTTTCGGCAGCCTCCGGAGCAAAAAAGACAAACGTCCAGCTTTTGCTGCCACAGCAAAGGTGCCAGCGGGGAAAAGTAATGCTGGTCCTCATTGCCTCCTGGAACCTCTTCAAATGCCCCAGACAATTTGGCCCTCTCTGCTTTCCTGCGGACTCTATCCTCAAAAGCGCCTTTTTTCAATTTCGGCGCCCTCCGGTGGTAAAAAGACAAACGTCCAGGTTTTGCTGCCACAGCAAAGGTGCCAGCGGTGAAAATTAATGCTGGTTCTCACTGCCCCCTGGAACCTCTTCAAATGCCACAGACAATTTGGCCCTCTCTGCTTTCCTGCGGACTCCATCCTCAAAAGCACCTGTTTTCGCTTTCGGCAGCCCCGGAGAAAAAAAAGACAAACGTCCAGCTTTTGCTGCCACAGCAAAGGTGCCAGCGGGGAAAAGTAATGCTGGTTCTCACTGCCTCCTGGAACTCTTTCAAATGTTACAGACAATTTGGCCCTCTCTGCTTTCCTGCGGACTCCATCCTCAAAAGCACCTGTTTTCGCTTTCGGCAGCCTCCGGAGCAAAAAAGAAAAACGTCCAGCTTTTGCTGCCACAGCAAAGGTGCCAGCGGGGAAAAGTAATGCTGGTTCTCACTGCCTCCTGGAACCCTTTCAAATGCCCCAGACAATTTGGCCCTCTCTGCTTTCCTGCGGACTCCATCCTCAAAAGCACCTTTTTTCGCTTTCGGCATTCTCCGGAGCAAAAAAGACAAACGTCCAGCTTTTGCTGCCACAGCAAAGGTGCCAGCGGGGAAAAGTAATGCTGCTTCTCACTGTCTCCTGGAACCCTTTCAAATGCCCCAGACAATTTGGCCCTCTCTGCTTTCCTGCGGACTCCATCCTCAAAAGCACCTGTTTTCGCTTTCGGCAAACTCCGGAGCAAAAAAAACAAACGTCCAGCTTTTGCTGCCACAGCAAAGGTGCCAGCGGGGAAAAGTAATGCTGGTTCTCACTGTCTCCTGGAACCCTTTCAAATGCCACAGACAATTTGGCCCTCTCTGCTTTCCTGCGGACTCCATCCTCAAAAGCACCTTTTTTCGCTTTCGGCAGCCTCCGGAGCAAAAAAGACAAACGTCCAGCTTTTGCTGCCACAGCAAAGGTGCCAGCGGGGAAAAGTAATGCTGGTTCTAACTGCCTCCTGGAACCTCTTCAAATGCCCAATATAATTTGGCCCTCTCTGCTTTCCTGCGGACTCCATCCTCAAAAGCACCTGTTTTCGCTTTCGGCAGCCTCCGGAGCAAAAAAGACAAACGTCCAGCTTTTGCTGCCACAGCAAAGGTGCCAGCGGGGAAAAGTAATGCTGGTTCTCACTGCCTCCTGGAACCCTTTGAAATGCCCCAGACAATTTGGCCCTCTCTGCTTTCCTGCGGACTCCATCCTCAAAAGCACCTTTTTTCGCTTTCGGCAGCCTCCGGAGCAAAAAAGACAAACGTCCAGCTTTTGCTGCCACAGCAAAGGTGCCAGCGGGGAAAAGTGATGCTGGTTCTAACTGCCTCCTGGAACCTCTTCAAATGCCCCAGATAATTTGGCCCTCTCTGCTTTCCTGCGGACTCCATCCTCAAAAGCACCTGTTTTCTCTTTCGGCAGCCTCCGGAGCAAAAAAGACAAACGTCCAGCTTTTGCTGCCACAGCAAAGGTGCCAGCGGGGAAAAGTAATGCTGGTCCTCATTGCCTCCTGGAACCTCTTCAAATGCCCCAGACAATTTGGCCCTCTCTGCTTTCCTGCGGACTCTATCCTCAAAAGCGCCTTTTTTCAATTTCGGCGCCCTCCGGTGGTAAAAAGACAAACGTCCAGGTTTTGCTGCCACAGCAAAGGTGCCAGCGGTGAAAATTAATGCTGGTTCTCACTGCCTCCTGGAACCTCTTCAAATGCCACAGACTATTTGGCCCTCTCTGCTTTCCTGCGGACTCAATCCTCAAAAGCACCTGTTTTCGCTTTCGGCAGCCTCCGGAGCAAAAAAGACAACCGTCCAGCTTTTGCTGCCACAGCAAAGGTGCCAGCAGGGAAAAGTAATGCTGGTTCTCACTGCCTCCTGGAACCCTTTAAAATGCCACAGACAATTTGGCCCTCTCTGCTTTCCTGCGGACTCCATCCTCAAAAGCACATGTTTTCGCTTTCGGCATTCTCCGGAGCAAAAAAGACAAACGTCCAGCTTTTGCTGCCACAGCAAAGGTGCCAGCGGGGAAAAGTAATGCTGCTTCTCACTGCCTCCTGGAACCTCTTCAAATGCCCCAGATAATTTGGCCCTCTCTGCTTTCCTGCGGACTCCATCCTCAAAAGCACCTGTTTTCGCTTTCGGCAGCCTCCGGAGCAAAAAAGACAAACGTCCAGCTTTTGCTGCCACAGCAAAGGTGCCAGCGGGGAAAAGTAATGCTGGTCCTCATTGCCTCCTGGAACCTCTTCAAATGCCCCAGACAATTTGGCCCTCTCTGCTTTCCTGCGGACTCTATCCTCAAAAGCGCCTTTTTTCAATTTCGGCGCCCTCCGGTGGTAAAAAGACAAACGTCCAGGTTTTGCTGCCACAGCAAAGGTGCCAGCGGTGAAAATTAATGCTGGTTCTCACTGCCCCCTGGAACCTCTTCAAATGCCACAGACAATTTGGCCCTCTCTGCTTTCCTGCGGACTCCATCCTCAAAAGCACCTGTTTTCGCTTTCGGCAGTCCCGGAGCAAAAAAGACAAACGTCCAGCTTTTGCTGCCACAGCAAAGGTGCCAGCGGGGAAAAGTAATGCTGGTTCTCACTGCCTCCTGGAACTCTTTCAAATGTTACAGACAATTTGGCCCTCTCTGCTTTCCTGCGGACTCCATCCTCAAAAGCACCTGTTTTCGCTTTCGGCAGCCTCCGGAGCAAAAAAGAAAAACGTCCAGCTTTTGCTGCCACAGCAAAGGTGCCAGCGGGGAAAAGTAATGCTGGTTCTCACTGCCTCCTGGAACCCTTTCAAATGCCCCAGACAATTTGGCCCTCTCTGCTTTCCTGCGGACTCCATCCTCAAAAGCACCTTTTTTCGCTTTCGGCATTCTCCGGAGCAAAAAAGACAAACGTCCAGCTTTTGCTGCCACAGCAAAGGTGCCAGCGGGGAAAAGTAATGCTGCTTCTCACTGTCTCCTGGAACCCTTTCAAATGCCCCAGACAATTTAGCCCTCTCTGCTTTCCTGCGGACTCCATCCTCAAAAGCACCTGTTTTCGCTTTCGGCAAACTCCGGAGCAAAAAAAACAAACGTCCAGCTTTTGCTGCCACAGCAAAGGTGCCAGCGGGGAAAAGTAATGCTGGTTCTCACTGTCTCCTGGAACCCTTTCAAATGCCACAGACAATTTGGCCCTCTCTGCTTTCCTGCGGACTCCATCCTCAAAAGCACCTTTTTTCGCATTCGGCAGCCTCCGGAGCAAAAAAGACAAACGTCCAGCTTTTGCTGCCACAGCAAAGGTGCCAGCGGGGAAAAGTAATGCTGGTTCTAACTGCCTCCTGGAACCTTTTCAAATGCCCAATATAATTTGGCCCTCTCTGCTTTCCTGCGGACTCCATCCTCAAAAGCACCTGTTTTCGCTTTCGGCAGCCTCCGGAGCAAAAAAGACAAACGTCCAGCTTTTGCTGCCACAGCAAAGGTGCCAGCGGTGAAAAGTAATGCTGGTTCTCACTGCCTCCTGTAACCCATTCAAATGCCCCAGACAATTTAGCCCTCTCTGCTTTCCTGTGGACTCCATCCTCAAAAGCACCTGTTTTCGCTTTCGGCATTCTCCGGAGCAAAAAAGACAAACGTCCAGGTTTTGCTGCCACAGCAAAGGTGCCAGCGGGGAAAAGTAATGCTGGTCCTCATTGCCTCCTGGAACCTCTTCAAATGCCCCAGACAATTTGGCCCTCTCTGCTTTCCCGCGGACTCTATCCTCAAAAGCGCCTTTCTTCAATTTCGGCGCCCTCCGGTGGTAAAAAGACAAACGTCCAGGTTTTGCTGCCACAGCAAAGGTGCCAGCGGGGAAAAGTGATGCTGGTCCTCATTGCCTCCTGGAACCCATTCAAATGCCCCAGACAATTTGGCCCTCTCTGCTTTCCTGCGGACTCCATCCTCAAAAGGACCTTTTTTCGCTTTCGGCAGCCTCCGGAGCAAAAAAGACAAACGTCCAGCTTTTGCTGCCACAGCAAAGGTGCCAGCGGGGAAAAGTAATGCTGGTCCTCATTGCCTCCTGGAACCTCTTCAAATGCCCCAGACAATTTGGCCCTCTCTGCTTTCCTGCGGACTCTATCCTCAAAAGCGCCTTTTTTCAATTTCGGCGCCCTCCGGTGGTAAAAAGACAAACGTCCAGGTTTTGCTGCCACAGCAAAGGTGCCAGCGGTGAAAATTAATGCTGGTTCTCACTGCCTCCTGGAACCTCTTCAAATGCCACAGACTATTTGGCCCTCTCTGCTTTCCTGCGGACTCAATCCTCAAAAGCACCTGTTTTCGCTTTCGGCAGCCTCCGGAGCAAAAAAGACAAACGTCCAGCTTTTGCTGCCACAGCAAAGGTGCCAGCGGGGAAAAGTAATGCTGGTTCTCACTGCCTCCTGGAACCCTTTAAAATGCCACAGACAATTTGGCCCTCTCTGCTTTCCTGCGGACTCCATCCTCAAAAGCACATGTTTTCGCTTTCGGCATTCTCCGGAGCAAAAAAGACAAACGTCCAGCTTTTGCTGCCACAGCAAAGGTGCCAGCGGGGAAAAGTAATGCTGCTTCTCACTGCCTCCTGGAACCTCTTCAAATGCCCCAGATAATTTGGCCCTCTCTGCTTTCCTGCGGACTCCATCCTCAAAAGCACCTGTTTTCGCTTTCGGCAGCCTCCGGAGCAAAAAAGACAAACGTCCAGCTTTTGCTGCCACAGCAAAGGTGCCAGCAGGGAAAAGTGATGCTGGTTCTCACTGCCTCCTGGAACCTCTTCAAATGCCCCAGACAATTTGGCCCTCTCTGCTTTCCTGCGGACTCTATCCTCAAAAGCGCCTTTTTTCAATTTCGGCGCCCTCCAGTGGTAAAAAGACAAACGTCCAGCTTTTGCTGCCACAGCAAAGGTGCCAGCGGGGAAAAGTAATGCTGGTTCTCACTGCCTCCTGGAACCTCTTCAAATGTCACAGACAATTTGGCCCTCTCTGCTTTCCTGCGGACTCCATCCTCAAAAGCACCTTTTTTCGCTTTCGGCAGCCTCCGGAGCAAAAAAGACAAACGTCCAGCTTTTGCTGCCACAGCAAAGGTGCCAGCGGGGAAAAGTGATGCTGGTTCTCACTGCCTCCTGGAACCTCTTCAAATGCCCCAGACAATTTGGCCCTCTCTGCTTTCCTGCAGACTCCATCCTCAAAAGCACCTGTTTTCGCTTTCGGCAACCTCAGGAGCAAAAAAGACAAACGTCCAGCTTTTGCTGCCACAGCAAAGGTGCCAGCGGGGAAAAGTAATGCTGGTTCTCACTGCCTCCTGGAACCCTTTCAAATGCCCCAGACAATCTGGCCCTCTCTGCTTTCCTGCGGACTCCATCCTCAAAAGCACCTTTTTTCGCTTTCGGCAGCCTCCGGAGCAAAAAAGACAAACGTCCAGCTTTTGCTGCCACAGCAAAGGTGCCAGCGGGGAAAAGTAATGCTGGTTCTAACTGCCTCCTGGAACCTCTTCAAATGCCCAATATAATTTGGCCCTCTCTGCTTTCCTGCGGACTCCATCCTCAAAAGCACCTGTTTTCGCTTTCGGCAGCCTCCGGAGCAAAAAAGACAAACGTCCAGCTTTTGCTGCCACAGCAAAGGTGCCAGCGGGGAAAAGTAATGCTGGTTCTCACTGCCTCCTGGAACCCTTTGAAATGCCCCAGACAATTTGGCCCTCTCTGCTTTCCTGCGGACTCCATCCTCAAAAGCACCTTTTTTCGCTTTCGGCAGCCTCCGGAGCAAAAAAGACAAACGTCCAGCTTTTGCTGCCACAGCAAAGGTGCCAGCGGGGAAAAGTGATGCTGGTTCTAACTGACTCCTGGAACCTCTTCAAATGCCCCAGATAATTTGGCCCTCTCTGCTTTCCTGCGGACTCCATCCTCAAAAGCACCTGTTTTCTCTTTCGGCAGCCTCCGGAGCAAAAAAGACAAACGTCCAGCTTTTGCTGCCACAGCAAAGGTGCCAGCGGGGAAAAGTAATGCTGGTCCTCATTGCCTCCTGGAACCTCTTCAAATGCCCCAGACAATTTGGCCCTCTCTGCTTTCCTGCGGACTCTATCCTCAAAAGCGCCTTTTTTCAATTTCGGCGCCCTCCGGTGGTAAAAAGACAAACGTCCAGGTTTTGCTGCCACAGCAAAGGTGCCAGCGGTGAAAATTAATGCTGGTTCTCACTGCCTCCTGGAACCTCTTCAAATGCCACAGACTATTTGGCCCTCTCTGCTTTCCTGCGGACTCAATCCTCAAAAGCACCTGTTTTCGCTTTCGGCAGCCTCCGGAGCAAAAAAGACAACCGTCCAGCTTTTGCTGCCACAGCAAAGGTGCCAGCGGGGAAAAGTAATGCTGGTTCTCACTGCCTCCTGGAACCCTTTAAAATGCCACAGACAATTTGGCCCTCTCTGCTTTCCTGCGGACTCCATCCTCAAAAGCACATGTTTTCGCTTTCGGCATTCTCCGGAGCAAAAAAGACAAACGTCCAGCTTTTGCTGCCACAGCAAAGGTGCCAGCGGGGAAAAGTAATGCTGCTTCTCACTGCCTCCTGGAACCTCTTCAAATGCCCCAGATAATTTGGCCCTCTCTGCTTTCCTGCGGACTCCATCCTCAAAAGCACCTGTTTTCGCTTTCGGCAGCCTCCGGAGCAAAAAAGACAAACGTCCAGCTTTTGCTGCCACAGCAAAGGTGCCAGCGGGGAAAAGTAATGCTGGTCCTCATTGCCTCCTGGAACCTCTTCAAATGCCCCAGACAATTTGGCCCTCTCTGCTTTCCTGCGGACTCTATCCTCAAAAGCGCCTTTTTTCAATTTCGGCGCCCTCCGGTGGTAAAAAGACAAACGTCCAGGTTTTGCTGCCACAGCAAAGGTGCCAGCGGTGAAAATTAATGCTGGTTCTCACTGCCCCCTGGAACCTCTTCAAATGCCACAGACAATTTGGCCCTCTCTGCTTTCCTGCGGACTCCATCCTCAAAAGCACCTGTTTTCGCTTTCGGCAGCCCCGGAGCAAAAAAGACAAACGTCCAGCTTTTGCTGCCACAGCAAAGGTGCCAGCGGGGAAAAGTAATGCTGGTTCTCACTGCCTCCTGGAACTCTTTCAAATGTTACAGACAATTTGGCCCTCTCTGCTTTCCTGCGGACTCCATCCTCAAAAGCACCTGTTTTCGCTTTCGGCAGCCTCCGGAGCAAAAAAGAAAAACGTCCAGCTTTTGCTGCCACAGCAAAGGTGCCAGCGGGGAAAAGTAATGCTGGTTCTCACTGCCTCCTGGAACCCTTTCAAATGCCCCAGACAATTTGGCCCTCTCTGCTTTCCTGCGGACTCCATCCTCAAAAGCACCTTTTTTCGCTTTCGGCATTCTCCGGAGCAAAAAAGACAAACGTCCAGCTTTTGCTGCCACAGCAAAGGTGCCAGCGGGGAAAAGTAATGCTGCTTCTCACTGTCTCCTGGAACCCTTTCAAATGCCCCAGACAATTTAGCCCTCTCTGCTTTCCTGCGGACTCCATCCTCAAAAGCACCTGTTTTCGCTTTCGGCAAACTCCGGAGCAAAAAAAACAAACGTCCAGCTTTTGCTGCCACAGCAAAGGTGCCAGCGGGGAAAAGTAATGCTGGTTCTCACTGTCTCCTGGAACCCTTTCAAATGCCACAGACAATTTGGCCCTCTCTGCTTTCCTGCGGACTCCATCCTCAAAAGCACCTTTTTTCGCTTTCGGCAGCCTCCGGAGCAAAAAAGACAAACGTCCAGCTTTTGCTGCCACAGCAAAGGTGCCAGCGGGGAAAAGTAATGCTGGTTCTAACTGCCTCCTGGAACCTCTTCAAATGCCCAATATAATTTGGCCCTCTCTGCTTTCCTGCGGACTCCATCCTCAAAAGCACCTGTTTTCGCTTTCGGCAGCCTCCGGAGCAAAAAAGACAAACGTCCAGCTTTTGCTGCCACAGCAAAGGTGCCAGCGGGGAAAAGTAATGCTGGTTCTCACTGCCTCCTGGAACCCTTTAAAATGCCACAGACAATTTGGCCCTCTCTGCTTTCCTGCGGACTCCATCCTCAAAAGCACATGTTTTCGCTTTCGGCATTCTCCGGAGCAAAAAAGACAAACGTCCAGCTTTTGCTGCCACAGCAAAGGTGCCAGCGGGGAAAAGTAATGCTGCTTCTCACTGCCTCCTGGAACCTCTTCAAATGCCCCAGATAATTTGGCCCTCTCTGCTTTCCTGCGGACTCCATCCTCAAAAGCACCTGTTTTCGCTTTCGGCAGCCTCCGGAGCAAAAAAGACAAACGTCCAGCTTTTGCTGCCACAGCAAAGGTGCCAGCAGGGAAAAGTGATGCTGGTTCTCACTGCCTCCTGGAACCTCTTCAAATGCCCCAGACAATTTGGCCCTCTCTGCTTTCCTGCGGACTCTATCCTCAAAAGCGCCTTTTTTCAATTTCGGCGCCCTCCAGTGGTAAAAAGACAAACGTCCAGCTTTTGCTGCCACAGCAAAGGTGCCAGCGGGGAAAAGTAATGCTGGTTCTCACTGCCTCCTGGAACCTCTTCAAATGTCACAGACAATTTGGCCCTCTCTGCTTTCCTGCGGACTCCATCCTCAAAAGCACCTTTTTTCGCTTTCGGCAGCCTCCGGAGCAAAAAAGACAAACGTCCAGCTTTTGCTGCCACAGCAAAGGTGCCAGCGGGGAAAAGTGATGCTGGTTCTCACTGCCTCCTGGAACCTCTTCAAATGCCCCAGACAATTTGGCCCTCTCTGCTTTCCTGCAGACTCCATCCTCAAAAGCACCTGTTTTCGCTTTCGGCAACCTCAGGAGCAAAAAAGACAAACGTCCAGGTTTTGCTGCCACAGCAAAGGTGCCAGCGGGGAAAAGTAATGCTGGTTCTCACTGCCTCCTGGAACCCTTTCAAATGCCCCAGACAATCTGGCCCTCTCTGCTTTCCTGCGGACTCCATCCTCAAAAGCACCTTTTTTCGCTTTCGGCAGCCTCCGGAGCAAAAAAGACAAACGTCCAGCTTTTGCTGCCACAGCAAAGGTGCCAGCGGCGAAAAGTAATGCTGGTTCTAACTGCCTCCTGGAACCTCTTCAAATGCCCAAGATAATTTGGCCCTCTCTGCTTTCCTGCGGACTCCATCCTCAAAAGCACCTGTTTTCGCTTTCGGCAGCCTCCGGAGCAAAAAAGACAAACGTCCAGCTTTTGCTGCCACAGCAAAGGTGCCAGCGGGGAAAAGTAATGCTGGTTCTCACTGCCTCCTGTAACCCTTTCAAATGCCCCAGACAATTTAGCCCTCTCTGCTTTCCTGTGGACTCCATCCTCAAAAGCACCTGTTTTCGCTTTCGGCATTCTCCGGAGCAAAAAAGACAAACGTCCAGGTTTTGCTGCCACAGCAAAGGTGCCAGCGGGGAAAAGTAATGCTGGTCCTCATTGCCTCCTGGAACCTCTTCAAATGCCCCAGACAATTTGGCCCTCTCTGCTTTCCCGCGGACTCTATCCTCAAAAGCGCCTTTCTTCAATTTCGGCGCCCTCCGGTGGTAAAAAGACAAACGTCCAGCTTTTGCTGCCACAGCAAAGGTGCCAGCGGGGAAAAGTGATGCTGGTTCTAACTGACTCCTGGAACCTCTTCAAATGCCCCAGATAATTTGGCCCTCTCTGCTTTCCTGCGGACTCCATCCTCAAAAGCACCTGTTTTCTCTTTCGGCAGCCTCCGGAGCAAAAAAGACAAACGTCCAGCTTTTGCTGCCACAGCAAAGGTGCCAGCGGGGAAAAGTAATGCTGGTCCTCATTGCCTCCTGGAACCTCTTCAAATGCCCCAGACAATTTGGCCCTCTCTGCTTTCCTGCGGACTCTATCCTCAAAAGCGCCTTTTTTCAATTTCGGCGCCCTCCGGTGGTAAAAAGACAAACGTCCAGGTTTTGCTGCCACAGCAAAGGTGCCAGCGGTGAAAATTAATGCTGGTTCTCACTGCCTCCTGGAACCTCTTCAAATGCCACAGACTATTTGGCCCTCTCTGCTTTCCTGCGGACTCAATCCTCAAAAGCACCTGTTTTCGCTTTCGGCAGCCTCCGGAGCAAAAAAGACAACCGTCCAGCTTTTGCTGCCACAGCAAAGGTGCCAGCGGGGAAAAGTAATGCTGGTTCTCACTGCCTCCTGGAACCCTTTAAAATGCCACAGACAATTTGGCCCTCTCTGCTTTCCTGCGGACTCCATCCTCAAAAGCACATGTTTTCGCTTTCGGCATTCTCCGGAGCAAAAAAGACAAACGTCCAGCTTTTGCTGCCACAGCAAAGGTGCCAGCGGGGAAAATTAATGCTGCTTCTCACTGCCTCCTGGAACCTCTTCAAATGCCCCAGATAATTTGGCCCTCTCTGCTTTCCCGCGGACTCTATCCTCAAAAGCGCCTTTCTTCAATTTCGGCGCCCTCCGGTGGTAAAAAGACAAACGTCCAGGTTTTGCTGCCACAGCAAAGGTGCCAGCGGGGCAAAGTGATGCTGGTCCTCATTGCCTCCTGGAACCCATTCAAATGCCCCAGACAATTTGGCCCTCTCTGCTTTCCTGCGGACTCCATCCTCAAAAGGACCTTTTTTCGCTTTCGGCAGCCTCCGGAGCAAAAAAGACAAACGTCCAGCTTTTGCTGCCACAGCAAAGGTGCCAGCGGGGAAAAGTAATGCTGGTCCTCATTGCCTCCTGGAACCTCTTCAAATGCCCCAGACAATTTGGCCCTCTCTGCTTTCCTGCGGACTCTATCCTCAAAAGCGCCTTTTTTCAATTTCGGCGCCCTCCGGTGGTAAAAAGACAAACGTCCAGGTTTTGCTGCCACAGCAAAGGTGCCAGCGGTGAAAATTAATGCTGGTTCTCACTGCCTCCTGGAACCTCTTCAAATGCCACAGACTATTTGGCCCTCTCTGCTTTCCTGCGGACTCAATCCTCAAAAGCACCTGTTTTCGCTTTCGGCAGCCTCCGGAGCAAAAAAGACAAACGTCCAGCTTTTGCTGCCACAGCAAAGGTGCCAGCGGGGAAAAGTAATGCTGGTTCTCACTGCCTCCTGGAACCCTTTAAAATGCCACAGACAATTTGGCCCTCTCTGCTTTCCTGCGGACTCCATCCTCAAAAGCACATGTTTTCGCTTTCGGCATTCTCCGGAGCAAAAAAGACAAACGTCCAGCTTTTGCTGCCACAGCAAAGGTGCCAGCGGGGAAAAGTAATGCTGCTTCTCACTGCCTCCTGGAACCTCTTCAAATGCCCCAGATAATTTGGCCCTCTCTGCTTTCCTGCGGACTCCATCCTCAAAAGCACCTGTTTTCGCTTTCGGCAGCCTCCGGAGCAAAAAAGACAAACGTCCAGCTTTTGCTGCCACAGCAAAGGTGCCAGCAGGGAAAAGTGATGCTGGTTCTCACTGCCTCCTGGAACCTCTTCAAATGCCCCAGACAATTTGGCCCTCTCTGCTTTCCTGCGGACTCTATCCTCAAAAGCGCCTTTTTTCAATTTCGGCGCCCTCCAGTGGTAAAAAGACAAACGTCCAGCTTTTGCTGCCACAGCAAAGGTGCCAGCGGGGAAAAGTAATGCTGGTTCTCACTGTCTCCTGGAACCCTTTCAAATGCCCCAGACAATTTGGCCCTCTCTGCTTTCCTGCGAACTCCATCCTCCAAAGCCCCTGTTTTCGCTTTCGGCAGCCTCCGGAGCAAAAAAGACAAACGTCCAGCTTTTGCTGCCACAGCAAAGGTGCCAGCGGGGAAAAGTAATGCTGGTTCTCACTGCCTCCTGTAACCCTTTCAAATGCCCCAGACAATTTAGCCCTCTCTGCTTTCCTGTGGACTCCATCCTCAAAAGCACCTGTTTTCGCTTTCGGCATTCTCCGGAGCAAAAAAGACAAACGTCCAGGTTTTGCTGCCACAGCAAAGGTGCCAGCGGGGAAAAGTAATGCTGGTCCTCATTGCCTCCTGGAACCTCTTCAAATGCCCCAGACAATTTGGCCCTCTCTGCTTTCCCGCGGACTCTATCCTCAAAAGCGCCTTTCTTCAATTTCGGCGCCCTCCGGTGGTAAAAAGACAAACGTCCAGGTTTTGCTGCCACAGCAAAGGTGCCAGCGGGGAAAAGTGATGCTGGTCCTCATTGCCTCCTGGAACCCATTCAAATGCCCCAGACAATTTGGCCCTCTCTGCTTTCCTGCGGACTCCATCCTCAAAAGGACCTTTTTTCGCTTTCGGCAGCCTCCGGAGCAAAAAAGACAAACGTCCAGCTTTTGCTGCCACAGCAAAGGTGCCAGCGGGGAAAAGTAATGCTGGTCCTCATTGCCTCCTGGAACCTCTTCAAATGCCCCAGACAATTTGGCCCTCTCTGCTTTCCTGCGGACTCTATCCTCAAAAGCGCCTTTTTTCAATTTCGGCGCCCTCCGGTGGTAAAAAGACAAACGTCCAGGTTTTGCTGCCACAGCAAAGGTGCCAGCGGTGAAAATTAATGCTGGTTCTCACTGCCTCCTGGAACCTCTTCAAATGCCACAGACTATTTGGCCCTCTCTGCTTTCCTGCGGACTCAATCCTCAAAAGCACCTGTTTTCGCTTTCGGCAGCCTCCGGAGCAAAAAAGACAAACGTCCAGCTTTTGCTGCCACAGCAAAGGTGCCAGCGGGGAAAAGTAATGCTGGTTCTCACTGCCTCCTGGAACCCTTTAAAATGCCACAGACAATTTGGCCCTCTCTGCTTTCCTGCGGACTCCATCCTCAAAAGCACATGTTTTCGCTTTCGGCATTCTCCGGAGCAAAAAAGACAAACGTCCAGCTTTTGCTGCCACAGCAAAGGTGCCAGCGGGGAAAAGTAATGCTGCTTCTCACTGCCTCCTGGAACCTCTTCAAATGCCCCAGATAATTTGGCCCTCTCTGCTTTCCTGCGGACTCCATCCTCAAAAGCACCTGTTTTCGCTTTCGGCATTCTCCGGAGCAAAAAAGACAAACGTCCAGCTTTTGCTGCCACAGCAAAGGTGCCAGCAGGGAAAAGTGATGCTGGTTCTCACTGCCTCCTGGAACCTCTTCAAATGCCCCAGACAATTTGGCCCTCTCTGCTTTCCTGCGGACTCTATCCTCAAAAGCGCCTTTTTTCAATTTCGGCGCCCTCCAGTGGTAAAAAGACAAACGTCCAGCTTTTGCTGCCACAGCAAAGGTGCCAGCGGGGAAAAGTAATGCTGGTTCTCACTGCCTCCTGGAACCTCTTCAAATGCCCCAGACAATTTGGCCCTCTCTGCTTCCCTGCGGACTCCATCCTCAAAAGCACCTTTTTTCGCTTTCGGCAGCCTCCGGAGCAAAAAAGACAAACGTCCAGCTTTTGCTGCCACAGCAAAGGTGCCAGCGGGGAAAAGTGATGCTGGTTCTAACTGCCTCCTGGAACCTCTTCAAATGCCCCAGATAATTTGGCCCTCTCTGCTTTCCTGCGGACTCCATCCTCAAAAGCACCTGTTTTCTCTTTCGGCAGCCTCCGGAGCAAAAAAGACAAACGTCCAGCTTTTGCTGCCACAGCAAAGGTGCCAGCGGGGAAAAGTAATGCTGGTCCTCATTGCCTCCTGGAACCTCTTCAAATGCCCCAGACAATTTGGCCCTCTCTGCTTTCCTGCGGACTCTATCCTCAAAAGCGCCTTTTTTCAATTTCGGCGCCCTCCGGTGGTAAAAAGACAAACGTCCAGGTTTTGCTGCCACAGCAAAGGTGCCAGCGGTGAAAATTAATGCTGGTTCTCACTGCCTCCTGGAACCTCTTCAAATGCCACAGACTATTTGGCCCTCTCTGCTTTCCTGCGGACTCAATCCTCAAAAGCACCTGTTTTCGCTTTCGGCAGCCTCCGGAGCAAAAAAGACAAACGTCCAGCTTTTGCTGCCACAGCAAAGGTGCCAGCGGGGAAAAGTAATGCTGGTTCTCACTGCCTCCTGGAACCCTTTAAAATGCCACAGACAATTTGGCCCTCTCTGCTTTCCTGCGGACTCCATCCTCAAAAGCACATGTTTTCGCTTTCGGCATTCTCCGGAGCAAAAAAGACAAACGTCCAGCTTTTGCTGCCACAGCAAAGGTGCCAGCGGGGAAAAGTAATGCTGCTTCTCACTGCCTCCTGGAACCTCTTCAAATGCCCCAGATAATTTGGCCCTCTCTGCTTTCCTGCGGACTCCATCCTCAAAAGCACCTGTTTTCGCTTTCGGCAGCCTCCGGAGCAAAAAAGACAAACGTCCAGCTTTTGCTGCCACAGCAAAGGTGCCAGCGGGGAAAAGTAATGCTGGTCCTCATTGCCTCCTGGAACCTCTTCAAATGCCGCAGACAATTTGGCCCTCTCTGCTTTCCTGCGGACTCTATCCTCAAAAGCGCCTTTTTTCAATTTCGGCGCCCTCCGGTGGTAAAAAGACAAACGTCCAGGTTTTGCTGCCACAGCAAAGGTGCCAGCGGTGAAAATTAATGCTGGTTCTCACTGCCCCCTGGAACCTCTTCAAATGCCACAGACAATTTGGCCCTCTCTGCTTTCCTGCGGACTCCATCCTCAAAAGCACCTGTTTTCGCTTTCGGCAGCCCCGGAGCAAAAAAGACAAACGTCCAGCTTTTGCTGCCACAGCAAAGGTGCCAGCGGGGAAAAGTAATGCTGGTTCTCACTGCCTCCTGGAACTCTTTCAAATGTTACAGACAATTTGGCCCTCTCTGCTTTCCTGCGGACTCCATCCTCAAAAGCACCTGTTTTCGCTTTCGGCAGCCTCCGGAGCAAAAAAGACAAACGTCCAGCTTTTGCTGCCACAGCAAAGGTGCCAGCGGGGAAAAGTAATGCTGGTTCTCACTGCCTCCTGGAACCCTTTCAAATGCCCCAGACAATTTGGCCCTCTCTGCTTTCCTGCGGACTCCATCCTCAAAAGCACCTTTTTTCGCTTTCGGCATTCTCCGGAGCAAAAAAGACAAACGTCCAGCTTTTGCTGCCACAGCAAAGGTGCCAGCGGGGAAAAGTAATGCTGCTTCTCACTGTCTCCTGGAACCCTTTCAAATGCCCCAGACAATTTGGCCCTCTCTGCTTTCCTGCGGACTCCATCCTCAAAAGCACCTGTTTTCGCTTTCGGCAAACTCCGGAGCAAAAAAAACAAACGTCCAGCTTTTGCTGCCACAGCAAAGGTGCCAGCGGGGAAAAGTAATGCTGGTTCTCACTGTCTCCTGGAACCCTTTCAAATGCCACAGACAATTTGGCCCTCTCTGCTTTCCTGCGGACTCCATCCTCAAAAGCACCTATTTTCGCTTTCGGCAGCCTCCGGAGCAAAAAAGACAAACGTCCAGCTTTTGCTGCCACAGCAAAGGTGCCAGCGGGGAAAAGTAATGCTGGTTCTAACTGCCTCCTGGAACCTCTTCAAATGCCCAAGATAATTTGGCCCTCTCTGCTTTCCTGCGGACTCCATCCTCAAAAGCACCTGTTTTCGCTTTCGGCAGCCTCCGGAGCAAAAAAGACAAACGTCCAGCTTTTGCTGCCACAGCAAAGGTGCCAGCGGGGAAAAGTAATGCTGGTTCTCACTGTCTCCTGGAACCCTTTCAAATGCCCCAGACAATTTGGCCCTCTCTGCTTTCCTGCGAACTCCATCCTCCAAAGCACCTGTTTTCGCTTTCGGCAGCCTCCGGAGCAAAAAAGACAAACGTCCAGCTTTTGCTGCCACAGCAAAGGTGCCAGCGGGGAAAAGTAATGCTGGTTCTCACTGCCTCCTGGAACCCTTTAAAATGCCACAGACAATTTGGCCCTCTCTGCTTTCCTGCGGACTCCATCCTCAAAAGCACATGTTTTCGCTTTCGGCATTCTCCGGAGCAAAAAAGACAAACGTCCAGCTTTTGCTGCCACAGCAAAGGTGCCAGCGGGGAAAAGTAATGCTGCTTCTCACTGCCTCCTGGAACCTCTTCAAATGCCCCAGATAATTTGGCCCTCTCTGCTTTCCTGCGGACTCCATCCTCAAAAGCACCTGTTTTCGCTTTCGGCAGCCTCCGGAGCAAAAAAGACAAACGTCCAGCTTTTGCTGCCACAGCAAAGGTGCCAGCGGGGAAAAGTAATGCTGGTCCTCATTGCCTCCTGGAACCTCTTCAAATGCCGCAGACAATTTGGCCCTCTCTGCTTTCCTGCGGACTCTATCCTCAAAAGCGCCTTTTTTCAATTTCGGCGCCCTCCGGTGGTAAAAAGACAAACGTCCAGGTTTTGCTGCCACAGCAAAGGTGCCAGCGGTGAAAATTAATGCTGGTTCTCACTGCCCCCTGGAACCTCTTCAAATGCCACAGACAATTTGGCCCTCTCTGCTTTCCTGCGGACTCCATCCTCAAAAGCACATGTTTTCGCTTTCGGCAGCCCCGGAGCAAAAAAGACAAACGTCCAGCTTTTCCTGCCACAGCAAAGGTGCCAGCGGGGAAAAGTAATGCTGGTTCTCACTGCCCCCTGGAACCTCTTCAAATGCCACAGACAATTTGGCCCTCTCTGCTTTCCTGCGGACTCCATCCTCAAAAGCACATGTTTTCGCTTTCGGCAGCCCCGGAGCAAAAAAGACAAACGTCCAGCTTTTGCTGCCACAGCAAAGGTGCCAGCGGGGAAAAGTAATGCTGGTTCTCACTGCCTCCTGGAACTCTTTCAAATGTTACAGACAATTTGGCCCTCTCTGCTTTCCTGCGGACTCCATCCTCAAAAGCACCTGTTTTCGCTTTCGGCATTCTCCGGAGCAAAAAAGACAAACGTCCAGCTTTTGCTGCCACAGCAAAGGTGCCAGCGGGGAAAAGTAATGCTGGTTCTCACTGCCTCCTGGAACCCTTTCAAATGCCCCAGACAATTTGGCCCTCTCTGCTTTCCTGCGGACTCCATCCTCAAAAGCACCTTTTTTCGCTTTCGGCATTCTCCGGAGCAAAAAAGACAAACGTCCAGCTTTTGCTGCCACAGCAAAGGTGCCAGCGGGGAAAAGTAATGCTGGTTCTCACTGCCTCCTGGAACCCTTTCAAATGCCCCAGACAATTTGGCCCTCTCTGCTTTCCTGCGGACTCCATCCTCAAAAGCACCTGTTTTCGCTTTCGGCAAACTCCGGAGCAAAAAAAACAAACGTCCAGCTTTTGCTGCCACAGCAAAGGTGCCAGCGGGGAAAAGTAATGCTGGTTCTCACTGTCTCCTGGAACCCTTTCAAATGCCACAGACAATTTGGCCCTCTCTGCTTTCCTGCGGACTCCATCCTCAAAAGCACCTTTTTTCGCTTTCGGCAGCCTCCGGAGCAAAAAAGACAAAAGTCCAGCTTTTGCTGCCACAGCAAAGGTGCCAGCGGGGAAAAGTAATGCTGGTTCTAACTGCCTCCTGGAACCTCTTCAAATGCCCAAGATAATTTGGCCCTCTCTGCTTTCCTGCGGACTCCATCCTCAAAAGCACCTGTTTTCGCTTTCGGCAGCCTCCGGAGCAAAAAAGACAAACGTCCAGCTTTTGCTGCCACAGCAAAGGTGCCAGCGGGGAAAAGTAATGCTGGTTCTCACTGTCTCCTGGAACCCTTTCAAATGCCCCAGACAATTTGGCCCTCTCTGCTTTCCTGCGAACTCCATCCTCCAAAGCACCTGTTTTCGCTTTCGGCAGCCTCCGGAGCAAAAAAGACAAACGTCCAGCTTTTGCTGCCACAGCAAAGGTGCCAGCGGGGAAAAGTAATGCTGGTTCTCACTGCCTCCTGTAACCCTTTCAAATGCCCCAGACAATTTAGCCCTCTCTGCTTTCCTGTGGACTCCATCCTCAAAAGCACCTGTTTTCGCTTTCGGCAGCCTCCGGAGCAAAAAAGACAAACGTCCAGGTTTTGCTGCCACAGCAAAGGTGCCAGCGGGGAAAAGTAATGCTGGTCCTCATTGCCTCCTGGAACCTCTTCAAATGCCCCAGACAATTTGGCCCTCTCTGCTTTCCTGCGGACTCTATCCTCAAAAGCGCCTTTTTTCAATTTCGGCGCCCTCCGGTGGTAAAAAGACAAACGTCCAGGTTTTGCTGCCACAGCAAAGGTGCCAGCGGTGAAAATTAATGCTGGTTCTCACTGCCTCCTGGAACCTCTTCAAATGCCACAGACTATTTGGCCCTCTCTGCTTTCCTGCGGACTCAATCCTCAAAAGCACCTGTTTTCGCTTTCGGCAGCCTCCGGAGCAAAAAAGACAAACGTCCAGCTTTTGCTGCCACAGCAAAGGTGCCAGCGGGGAAAAGTAATGCTGGTTCTCACTGCCTCCTGGAACCCTTTAAAATGCCACAGACAATTTGGCCCTCTCTGCTTTCCTGCGGACTCCATCCTCAAAAGCACCTTTTTTCGCTTTCGGCATTCTCCGGAGCAAAAAAGACAAACGTCCAGCTTTTGCTGCCACAGCAAAGGTGCCAGCGGGGAAAAGTAATGCTGGTTCTCACTGCCTCCTGGAACCTCTTCAAATGCCCCAGATAATTTGGCCCTCTCTGCTTTCCTGCGGACTCCATCCTCAAAAGCACCTGTTTTCGCTTTCGGCAGCCTCCGGAGCAAAAAAGACAAACGTCCAGCTTTTGCTGCCACAGCAAAGGTGCCAGCGGGGAAAAGTAATGCTGGTCCTCACTGCCTCCTGGAACCTCTTCAAATGCCGCAGACAATTTGGCCCTCTCTGCTTTCCTGCGGACTCTATCCTCAAAAGCGCCTTTTTTCAATTTCGGCGCCCTCCGGTGGTAAAAAGACAAACGTCCAGGTTTTGCTGCCACAGCAAAGGTGCCAGCGGTGAAAATTAATGCTGGTTCTCACTGCCCCCTGGAACCTCTTCAAATGCCACAGACAATTTGGCCCTCTCTGCTTTCCTGCGGACTCCATCCTCAAAAGCACCTGTTTTCGCTTTCGGCAGCCCCGGAGCAAAAAAGACAAACGTCCAGCTTTTGCTGCCACAGCAAAGGTGCCAGCGGGGAAAAGTAATGCTGGTTCTCACTGCCTCCTGGAACCCTTTCAAATGCCACAGACAATTTGGCCCTCTCTGCTTTCCTGCGGACTCCATCCTCAAAAGCACCTGTTTTCGCTTTCGGCAGCCTCCGGAGCAAAAAAGAAAAACGTCCAGCTTTTGCTGCCACAGCAAAGGTGCCAGCGGGGAAAAGTAATGCTGGTTCTCACTGCCTCCTGGAACCCTTTCAAATGCCCCAGACAATTTGGCCCTCTCTGCTTTCCTGCGGACTCCATCCTCAAAAGCACCTTTTTTCGCTTTCGGCAGCCTCCGGAGCAAAAAAGACAAACGTCCAGCTTTTGCTGCCACAGCAAAGGTGCCAGCGGGGAAAAGTAATGCTGCTTCTCACTGTCTCCTGGAACCCTTTCAAATGCCCCAGACAATTTGGCCCTCTCTGCTTTCCTGCGGACTCCATCCTCAAAAGCACCTGTTTTCGCTTTCGGCAAACTCCGGAGCAAAAAAAACAAACGTCCAGCTTTTGCTGCCACAGCAAAGGTGCCAGCGGGGAAAAGTAATGCTGGTTCTCACTGTCTCCTGGAACCCTTTCAAATGCCACAGACAATTTGGCCCTCTCTGCTTTCCTGCGGACTCCATCCTCAAAAGCACCTTTTTTCGCTTTCGGCAGCCTCCGGAGCAAAAAAGACAAACGTCCAGCTTTTGCTGCCACAGCAAAGGTGCCAGCGGGGAAAAGTAATGCTGGTCCTAACTGCCTCCTGGAACCTCTTCAAATGCCCAAGATAATTTGGCCCTCTCTGCTTTCCTGCGGACTCCATCCTGAAAAGCACCTGTTTTCGCTTTCGGCAGCCTCCGGAGCAAAAAAGACAAACGTCCAGCTTTTGCTGCCACAGCAAAGGTGCCAGCGGGGAAAAGTAATGCTGGTTCTCACTGTCTCCTGGAACCCTTTCAAATGCCCCAGACAATTTGGCCCTCTCTGCTTTCCTGCGAACTCCATCCTCCAAAGCACCTGTTTTCGCTTTCGGCAGCCTCCGGAGCAAAAAAGACAAACGTCCAGCTTTTGCTGCCACAGCAAAGGTGCCAGCGGGGAAAAGTAATGCTGGTTCTCACTGCCTCCTGGAACCTCTTCAAATGCCCCAGACAATTTGGCCCTCTCTGCTTTCCCGCGGACTCCATCCTCAAAAGCGCCTTTCTTCAATTTCGGCGCCCTCCGGTGGTAAAAAGACAAACGTCCAGGTTTTGCTGCCACAGCAAAGGTGCCAGCGGGGAAAAGTGATGCTGGTCCTCATTGCCTCCTGGAACCCATTCAAATGCCCCAGACAATTTGGCCCTCTCTGCTTTCCTGCGGACTCCATCCTCAAAAGGACCTTTTTTCGCTTTCGGAAGCCTCCGGAGCAAAAAAGACAAACGTCCAGCTTTTGCTGCCACAGCAAAGGTGCCAGCGGGGAAAAGTAATGCTGGTTCTCACTGCCTCCTGGAACCCTTTCAAATGCCCCAGACAATTTGGCCCTCTCTGCTTTCCTGCGGACTCCATCCTCAAAAGCACCTGTTTTCAATTTCGGCGCCCTCCGGTGGTAAAAAGACAAACGTCCAGCTTTTGCTGCCACAGCAAAGGTGCCAGCGGGGAAAAGTAATGCTGGTTCTAACTGCCTCCTGGAACCTCTTCAAATGCCCCAGACAATTTGGCCCTCTCTGCTTTCCTGCGGACTCCATCCTCAAAAGCACCTGTTTTCGCTTTTGGCAGCCTCCGGAGCAAAAAAGACAAACGAACAGCTTTTGCTGCCACAGCAAAGGTGCCAGCGGGGAAAAGTAATGCTGGTTCTCACTGCCTCCTGGAACCCTTTCAAATGCCCCAGACAATTTGGCCCTCTCTGCTTTCCTGCGGACTCCATCCTCAAAAGCACCTGTTTTCGCTTTCGGCAACCTCAGGAGCAAAAAAGACAAACGTCCAGGTTTTGCTGCCACAGCAAAGGTGCCAGCGGGGAAAAGTAATGGTGGTCCTCATTGCCTCCTGGAACCTCTTCAAATGCCCCAAACAATTTGGCCCTCTCTGTTTTCCTGCGGACTCTATCCTCAAAAGCGCCTTTTTTCAATTTCGGCGCCCTCCGGTGGTAAAAAGACAAACGTCCAGCTTTTGCTGCCACAGCAAAGGTGCCAGCGGAGAAAAGTAATGCTGGTTCTCACTGCCTCCTGGAACCTCTTCAAATGCCACAGACAATTAGGCCCTCTCTGCTTTCCTGCGGACTCCATCCTCAAAAGCACCTGTTTTCGCTTTCGGCAGCCTCCGGAGTAAAAAAGACAAACGTCCAGCTTTTGCTGCCACAGCAAAGGTGCCAGCGGAGAAAAGTAATGCTGGTTCTCACTGCCTCCTGGAGCCTCTTCAAATGCCACAGACAATTTGGCCCTCTCTGCTTTCCTGCGGACTCCATCCTCAAAAGCACCTGTTATCAATTTCGGCGCCCTCCGGTGGTAAAAAGACAAACGTCCAGCTTTTGCTGCCACAGCAAAGGTGCCAGCGGGGAAAAGTAATGCTGGTTCTCACTGCCTCCTGGAACCCTTTAAAATGCCACAGACAATTTGGCCCTCTCTGCTTTCCTGCGGACTCCATCCTCAAAAGCACCTGTTTTCGCTTTCGGCATTCTCCGGAGCAAAAAAGACAAACGTCCAGCTTTTGCTGCCACAGCAAAGGTGCCAGCGGGGAAAAGTAATGCTGGTTCTCACTGCCTCCTGGAACCCTTTCAAATGCCCCAGACAATTTAGCCCTCTCTGCTTTCCTGCGGACTCCATCCTCAAAAGCACCTGTTTTCGCTTTCGGCATCCTCTGGAGCAAAAAAGACAAACGTCCAGCTTTTGCTGCCACAGCAAAGGTGCCAGCGGAGAAAAGTAATGCTGGTTCTCACTGCCTCCTGGAACCTCTTCAAATGCCACAGACAATTTGGCCCTCTCTGCTTTCCTGCGGACTCCATCCTCAAAAGCACCTGTTTTCGCTTTCGGCATTCTCCGGAGCAAAAAAGACAAACGTCCAGCTTTTGCTGCCACAGCAAAGGTGCCAGCGGGGAAAAGTAATGCTGGTTCTCACTGTCTCCTGGAACCCTTTCAAATGCCCCAGACAATTTGGCCCTCTCTGCTTTCCTGCGGACTCCATCCTGAAAAGCACCTGTTTTCGCTTTCGGCAACCTCCGGAGCAAAAAAGACAAACGTCCAGCTTTTGCTGCCACAGCAAAGGTGCCAGCGGAGAAAAGTAATGCTGGTTCTCACTGCCTCCTGGAGCCTCTTCAAATGCCACAGACAATTTGGCCCTCTCTGCTTTCCTGCGGACTCCATCCTCAAAAGCACCTGTTTTCGCTTTCGGCAGCCTCCGGAGCAAAAAAGACAAACGTCCAGCTTTTGCTGCCACAGCAAAGGTGCCAGCGGGGAAAAGTAATGCTGGTTCTCACTGTCTCCTGGAACCCTTTCAAATGCCCCAGACAATTTGGCACTCTCTGCTTTCCTGCGGACTCCATCCTCAAAAGCACCTGTTTTCGCTTTCGGAAGCCTCCGGAGCAAAAAAGACAAACGTCCAGCTTTTGCTGCCACAGCAAAGGTGCCAGCGGGGAAAAGTAATGCTGGTTCTCACTGCCTCCTGGAACCCTTTCAAATGCCCCAGACAATTTGGCCCTCTCTGCTTTCCTGCGGACTCCATCCTCAAAAGCACCTGTTTTCAATTTCGGCGCCCTCCGGTGGTAAAAATAAAAACGTCCAGCTTTTGCTGCCACAGCAAAGGTGCCAGCGGGGAAAAGTAATGCTGGTTCTCACTGCCTCCTGGAACCTCTTCAAATGCCCCAGACAATTTGGCCCTCTCTGCTTTCCTGCGGACTCCATCCTCAAAAGCACCTGTTTTCGCTTTCGGCAGCCTCCGGAGCAAAAAAGACAAACGTCCAGCTTTTGCTGCCACAGCAAAGGTGCCAGCGGGGAAAAGTGATGCTGGTTCTCACTGCCTCCTGTAACCCTTTCAAATGCCCCAGACAATTTAGCCCTCTCTGCTTTCCTGCGGACTCCATCCTCAAAAGCACCTGTTTTCGCTTTCGGCAGCCTCCGGAGCAAAAAAGACAAACGTCCAGCTTTTGCTGCCACAGCAAAGGTGCCAGCGGGGAAAAGTAATGCTGGTTCTCACTGCCTCCTGGAACCCTTTCAAATGCCCCAGACAATTTGGCCCTCTCTGCTTTCCTGCGGACTCCATCCTGAAAAGCACCTGTTTTCGCTTTCGGCAGCCTCCGGAGCAAAAAAGACAAACGTCCAGCTTTTGCTGCCACAGCAAAGGTGCCAGCGGGGAAAAGTGATGCTGGTTCTAACTGCCTCCTGGAACCTCTTCAAATGCCCCAGATAATTTGGCCCTCTCTGCTTTCCTGCGGACTCCATCCTCAAAAGCACCTGTTTTCGCTTTCGGCAGCCTCCGGAGCAAAAAAGACAAACGTCCAGCTTTTGCTGCCACAGCAAAGGTGCCAGCGGGGAAAAGTAATGCTGGTTCTCACTGTCTCCTGGAACCCTTTCAAATGCCCCAGACAATTTGGCCCTCTCTGCTTTCCTGCGGACTCCATCCTCAAAAGCACTTGTTTTCGCTTTCGGCAGCCTCCGGAGCAAAAAAGACAAACGTCCAGCTTTCTGCCACAGCAAAGGTGCCAGCGGGGAAAAGTAATGCTGGTTCTCACTGCCACCTGGAACCTCTTCAAATGCCCCAGACAATTTGGCCCTCTCTGCTTTCCTGCGGACTCCATCCTCAAAAGCACCTGTTTTCGCTTTCGGCAGCCTCCGGAGCAAAAAAGACAAACGTCCAGCTTTTGCTGCCAGAGCAAAGGTGCCAGCGGGGAAAAGTAATGCTGGTTCTCACTGCCTCCTGGAACTCTTTCAAATGCCCCAGACAATTTGGCCCTCTCTGCTTTCCTGCGGACTCCATCCTCAAAAGCACCTGTTTTCGCTTTCGGCAGCCTCCGGAGCAAAAAAGACAAACGTCCAGCTTTTGCTGCCACAGCAAAGGTGCCAGCGGGGAAAAGTAATGCTGGTTCTCACTTCCTCCTGGAACCTCTTCAAATGCCCCAGACAATTTGGCCCTCTCTGCTTTCCTGCGGACTCTATCCTCAAAAGCGCCTTTTTTCAATTTCGGCGCCCTCCGGTGGTAAAAAGACAAACGTCCAGGTTTTGCTGCCACAGCAAAGGTGCCAGCGGGGAAAAGTAATGCTGGTTCTCACTGCCTCCTGGAACCTCTTCAAATGCCACAGACAATTTGGCCCTCTCTGCTTTCCTGCGGATTCCATCCTCAAAAGCACCTGTTTTCGCTTTCGGCAGCCTCCGGAGCAAAAAAGACAAACGTCCAGCTTTTGCTGCCACAGCAAAGGTGCCAGCGGGGAAAAGTAATGCTGGTTCTCACTGCCTCCTGGAACCCTTTCAAATGCCCCAGACAATTTGGCCCTCTCTGCTTTCCTGCGGACTCCATCCTCAAAAGCACCTTTTTTCGCTTTCGGCAGCCTCCGGAGCAAAAAAGACAAACGTCCAGCTTTTGCTGCCACAGCAAAGGTGCCAGCGGGGAAAAGTGATGCTGGTTCTAACTGCCTCCTGGAACCTCTTCAAATGCCCCAGATAATTTGGCCCTCTCTGCTTTCCTGCGGACTCCATCCTCAAAAGCACCTGTTTTCGCTTTCGGCAGCCTCCGGAGCAAAAAAGACAAACGTCCAGCTTTTGCTGCCACAGCAAAGGTGCCAGCGGGGAAAAGTAATGCTGGTCCTCATTGCCTCCTGGAACCTCTTCAAATGCCGCAGACAATTTGGCCCTATCTGGTTTCCTGCGGACTCTATCCTCAAAAGCGCCTTTTTTCAATTTCGGCGCCCTCCGGTGGTAAAAAGACAAACGTCCAGGTTTTGCTGCCACAGCAAAGGTGCCAGCGGTGAAAATTAATGCTGGTTCTCACTGCCCCCTGGAACCTCTTCAAATGCCACAGACAATTTGGCCCTCTCTGCTTTCCTGCGGACTCCATCCTCAAAAGCACCTGTTTTCGCTTTCGGCAGCCTCCGGAGCAAAAAAGACAAACGTCCAGCTTTTGCTGCCACAGCAAAGGTGCCAGCGGGGAAAAGTAATGCTGGTTCTCACTGCCTCCTGGAACCCTTTCAAATGCCACAGACAATTTGGCCCTCTCTGCTTTCCTGCGGACTCCATCCTCAAAAGCACATGTTTTCGCTTTCGGCATTCTCCGGAGCAAAAAAGACAAACGTCCAGCTTTTGCTGCCACAGCAAAGGTGCCAGCGGGGAAAAGTAATGCTGCTTCTCACTGCCTCCTGGAACCTCTTCAAATGCCCCAGACAATTTGGCCCTCTCTGCTTTCCCGCGGACTCTATCCTCAAAAGCGCCTTTCTTCAATTTCGGCGCCCTCCGGTGGTAAAAAGACAAACGTCCAGGTTTTGCTGCCACAGCAAAGGTGCCAGCGGGGAAAAGTGATGCTGGTCCTCATTGCCTCCTGGAACCCATTCAAATGCCCCAGACAATTTGGCCCTCTCTGCTTTCCTGCGGACTCCATCCTCAAAAGGACCTTTTTTCGCTTTCGGCAGCCTCCGGAGCAAAAAAGACAAACGTCCAGCTTTTGCTGCCACAGCAAAGGTGCCAGCGGGGAAAAGTAATGCTGGTTCTCACTGCCTCCTGGAACCCTTTCAAATGCCCCAGACAATTTGGCCCTCTCTGCTTTCCTGCGGACTCCATCCTCAAAAGCACCTGTTTTCAATTTCGGCGCCCTCCGGTGGTAAAAAGACAAACGTCCAGCTTTTGCTGCCACAGCAAAGGTGCCAGCGGGGAAAAGTAATGCTGGTTCTAACTGCCTCCTGGAACCTCTTCAAATGCCCCAGATAATTTGGCCCTCTCTGCTTTCCTGCGGACTCCATCCTCAAAAGCACCTGTTTTCGCTTTCGGCAACCTCAGGAGCAAAAAAGACAAACGTCCAGGTTTTGCTGCCACAGCAAAGGTGCCAGCGGGGAAAACTAATGGTGGTCCTCATTGCCTCCTGGAACCTCTTCAAATGCCCCAAACAATTTGGCCCTCTCTGCTTTCCTGCGGACTCTATCCTCAAAAGCGCCTTTTTTCAATTTCGGCGCCCTCCGGTGGTAAAAAGACAAACGTCCAGCTTTTGCTGCCACAGCAAAGGTGCCAGCGGGGAAAAGTAATGCTGGTTCTCACTGCCTCCTGGAACCTCTTCAAATGCCACAGACAATTTGGCCCTCTCTGCTTTCTTGCGGACTGCATCCTCAAAAGCACCTGTTTTCGCTTTCGGCAAACTCCGGAGCAAAAAAAACAAACGTCCAGCTTTTGCTGCCACAGCAAAGGTGCCAGCGGGGAAAAGTAATGCTGGTTCTCACTGTCTCCTGGAACCCTTTCAAATGCCACAGACAATTTGGCCCTCTCTGCTTTCCTGCGGACTCCATCCTCAAAAGCACCTTTTTTCGCTTTCGGCAGCCTCCGGAGCAAAAAAGACAAACGTCCAGCTTTTGCTGCCACAGCAAAGGTGCCAGCGGGGAAAAGTGATGCTGGTTCTAACTGCCTCCTGGAACCTCTTCAAATGCCCCAGATAATTTGGCCCTCTCTGCTTTCCTGCGGACTCCATCCTCAAAAGCACCTGTTTTCGCTTTCGGCAGCCTCCGGAGCAAAAAAGACAAACGTCCAGCTTTTGCTGCCACAGCAAAGGTGCCAGCGGGGAAAAGTAATGCTGGTTCTCACTGTCTCCTGGAACCCTTTCAAATGCCCCAGACAATTTGGCCCTCTCTGCTTTCCTGCGGACTCCATCCTCAAAAGCACTTGTTTTCGCTTTCGGCAGCCTCCGGAGCAAAAAAGACAAACGTCCAGCTTTCTGCCACAGCAAAGGTGCCAGCGGGGAAAAGTAATGCTGGTTCTCACTGCCACCTGGAACCTCTTCAAATGCCCCAGACAATTTGGCCCTCTCTGCTTTCCTGCGGACTCCATCCTCAAAAGCACCTGTTTTCGCTTTCGGCAGCCTCCGGAGCAAAAAAGACAAACGTCCAGCTCTTGCTGCCAGAGCAAAGGTGCCAGCGGGGAAAAGTAATGCTGGTTCTCACTGCCTCCTGGAACTCTTTCAAATGCCCCAGACAATTTGGCCCTCTCTGCTTTCCTGCGGACTCCATCCTCAAAAGCACCTGTTTTCGCTTTCGGCAGCCTCCGGAGCAAAAAAGAAAAACGTCCAGCTTTTGCTGCCACAGCAAAGGTGCCAGCGGGGAAAAGTAATGCTGGTTCTCACTGCCTCCTGGAACCTCTTCAAATGCCCCAGACAATTTGGCCCTCTCTGCTTTCCTGCGGACTCTATCCTCAAAAGCGCCTTTTTTCAATTTCGGCGCCCTCCGGTGGTAAAAAGACAAACGTCCAGGTTTTGCTGCCACAGCAAAGGTGCCAGCGGGGAAAAGTAATGCTGGTTCTCACTGCCTCCTGGAACCTCTTCAAATGCCACAGACAATTTGGCCCTCTCTGCTTTCCTGCGGATTCCATCCTCAAAAGCACCTGTTTTCGCTTTCGGCAGCCTCCGGAGCAAAAAAGACAAACGTCCAGCTTTTGCTGCCACAGCAAAGGTGCCAGCGGGGAAAAGTAATGCTGGTTCTCACTGCCTCCTGGAACCCTTTCAAATGCCCCAGACAATTTGGCCCTCTCTGCTTTCCTGCGGACTCCATCCTCAAAAGCACCTTTTTTCGCTTTCGGCAGCCTCCGGAGCAAAAAAGACAAACGTCCAGCTTTTGCTGCCACAGCAAAGGTGCCAGCGGGGAAAAGTGATGCTGGTTCTAACTGCCTCCTGGAACCTCTTCAAATGCCCCAGATAATTTGGCCCTCTCTGCTTTCCTGCGGACTCCATCCTCAAAAGCACCTGTTTTCGCTTTCGGCAGCCTCCGGAGCAAAAAAGACAAACGTCCAGCTTTTGCTGCCACAGCAAAGGTGCCAGCGGGGAAAAGTAATGCTGGTCCTCATTGCCTCCTGGAACCTCTTCAAATGCCGCAGACAATTTGGCCCTATCTGGTTTCCTGCGGACTCTATCCTCAAAAGCGCCTTTTTTCAATTTCGGCGCCCTCCGGTGGTAAAAAGACAAACGTCCAGGTTTTGCTGCCACAGCAAAGGTGCCAGCGGTGAAAATTAATGCTGGTTCTCACTGCCCCCTGGAACCTCTTCAAATGCCACAGACAATTTGGCCCTCTCTGCTTTCCTGCGGACTCCATCCTCAAAAGCACCTGTTTTCGCTTTCGGCAGCCTCCGGAGCAAAAAAGACAAACGTCCAGCTTTTGCTGCCACAGCAAAGGTGCCAGCGGGGAAAAGTAATGCTGGTTCTCACTGCCTCCTGGAACCCTTTCAAATGCCACAGACAATTTGGCCCTCTCTGCTTTCCTGCGGACTCCATCCTCAAAAGCACCTGTTTTCGCTTTCGGCATTCTCCGGAGCAAAAAAGACAAACGTCCAGCTTTTGCTGCCACAGCAAAGGTGCCAGCAGGGAAAAGTAATGCTGCTTCTCACTGCCTCCTGGAACCTCTTCAAATGCCCCAGATAATTTGGCCCTCTCTGCTTTCCTGCGGACTCCATCCTCAAAAGCACCTGTTTTCGCTTTCGGCAGCCTCCGGAGCAAAAAAGACAAACGTCCAGCTTTTGCTGCCACAGCAAAGGTGCCAGAGGGGAAAAGTAATGCTGGTCCTCATTGCCTCCTGGAACCTCTTCAAATGCCGCAGACAATTTGGCCCTCTCTGCTTTCCTGCGGACTCTATCCTCAAAAGCGCCTTTTTTCAATTTCGGCGCCTTCCGGTGGTAAAAAGACAAACGTCCAGGTTTTGCTGCCACAGCAAAGGTGCCAGCGGTGAAAAGTAATGCTGGTTCTCACTGCCCCCTGGAACCTCTTCAAATGCCACAGACAATTTGGCCCTCTCTGCTTTCCTGCGGACTCCATCCTCAAAAGCACCTGTTTTCGCTTTCGGCAGCCTCCGGAGCAAAAAAGACAAACGTCCAGCTTTTGCTGCCACAGCAAAGGTGCCAGCGGGGAAAAGTAATGCTGGTTCTCACTGCCTCCTGGAACCTCTTCAAATGCCACAGACAATTTGGCCCTCTCTGCTTTCCTGCGGACTCCATCCTCAAAAGCACCTGTTTTCGCTTTCGGCAGCCTCCGGAGCAAAAAAGACAAACGGCCAGCTTTTGCTGCCACAGCAAAGGTGCCAGCGGGGAAAAGTAATGCTGGTTCTCACTGCCTCCTGGAACCCTTTAAAATGCCACAGACAATTTGGCCCTCTCTGGTTTCCTGCGGACTCTATCCTCAAAAGCGCCTTTTTTCAATTTCGGCGCCCTCCGGTGGTAAAAAGACAAACGTCCAGGTTTTGCTGCCACAGCAAAGGTGCCAGCGGTGAAAATTAATGCTGGTTCTCACTGCCCCCTGGAACCTCTTCAAATGCCACAGACAATTTGGCCCTCTCTGCTTTCCTGCGGACTCCATCCTCAAAAGCACATGTTTTCGCTTTCGGCAGCCCCGGAGCAAAAAAGACAAACGTCCAGCTTTTGCTGCCACAGCAAAGGTGCCAGCGGGGAAAAGTAATGCTGGTTCTCACTGCCTCCTGGAACTCTTTCAAATGTTACAGACAATTTGGCCCTCTCTGCTTTCCTGCGGACTCCATCCTCAAAAGCACCTGTTTTCGCTTTCGGCATCCTCCGGAGCAAAAAAGAAAAACGTCCAGCTTTTGCTGCCACAGCAAAGGTGCCAGCGGGGAAAAGTAATGCTGGTTCTCACTGCCTCCTGGAACCCTTTCAAATGCCCCAGACAATTTGGCCCTCTCTGCTTTCCTGCGGACTCCATCCTCAAAAGCACCTTTTTTCGCTTTCGGCATTCTCCGGAGCAAAAAAGACAAATGTCCAGCTTTTGCTGCCACAGCAAAGGTGCCAGCGGGGAAAAGTAATGCTGGTCCTCATTGCCTCCTGGAACCTCTTCAAATGCCCCAGACAATTTGGCCCTCTCTGCTTTCCCGCGGACTCTATCCTCAAAAGCGCCTTTCTTCAATTTCGGCGCCCTCCGGTGGTAAAAAGACAAACGTCCAGGTTTTGCTGCCACAGCAAAGGTGCCAGCGGGGAAAAGTAATGCTGGTCCTCATTGCCTCCTGGAACCCATTCAAATGCCCCAGACAATTTGGCCCTCTCTGCTTTCCTGCGGATTCCATCCTCAAAAGCACCTGTTTTCGCTTTCGGCAGCCTCCGGAGCAAAAAAGACAAACGTCCAGCTTTTGCTGCCACAGCAAAGGTGCCAGCGGGGAAAAGTAATGCTGGTTCTAACTGCCTCCTGGAACCTCTTCAAATGCCACAGACAATTTGGCCCTCTCTGCTTTCCTGCGGACTCCATCCTCAAAAGCACCTGTTTTCGCTTTTGGCAGCCTCCGGAGCAAAAAAGACAAACGTCCAGCTTTTGCTGCCACAGCAAAGGTGCCAGCGGGGAAAAGTAATGCTGGTTCTCACTGCCTCCTGGAACTCTTTCAAATGCCCCAGACAATTTGGCCCTCTCTGCTTTCCTGCGGACTCCATCCTCAAAAGCACCTGTTTTCGCTTTCGGCAGCCTCCGGAGCAAAAAAGACAAACGTCCAGCTTTTGCTGCCACAGCAAAGGTGCCAGCGGGGAAAAGTAATGCTGGTTCTCACTGCCTCCTGGAACCTCTTCAAATGCCCCAGACAATTTGGCCCTCTCTGCTTTCCTGCGGACTCTATCCTCAAAAGCGCCTTTTTTCAATTTCGGCGCCCTCCGGTGGTAAAAAGACAAACGTCCAGGTTTTGCTGCCACAGCAAAGGTGCCAGCGGGGAAAAGTAATGCTGGTTCTCACTGCCTCCTGGAACCTCTTCAAATGCCACAGACAATTTGGCCCTCTCTGCTTTCCTGCGGATTCCATCCTCAAAAGCACCTGTTTTCGCTTTCGGCAGCCTCCGGAGCAAAAAAGACAAACGTCCAGCTTTTGCTGCCACAGCAAAGGTGCCAGCGGGGAAAAGTAATGCTGGTCCTCATTGCCTCCTGGAACCTCTTCAAATGCCGCAGACAATTTGGCCCTCTCTGCTTTCCTGCGGACTCTATCCTCAAAAGCGCCTTTTTTCAATTTCGGCGCCCTCCGGTGGTAAAAAGACAAACGTCCAGGTTTTGCTGCCACAGCAAAGGTGCCAGCGGTGAAAATTAATGCTGGTTCTCACTGCCCCCTGGAACCTCTTCAAATGCCACAGACAATTTGGCCCTCTCTGCTTTCCTGCGGACTCCATCCTCAAAAGCACCTGTTTTCGCTTTCGGCAGCCTCCGGAGCAAAAAAGACAAACGTCCAGCTTTTGCTGCCACAGCAAAGGTGCCAGCGGGGAAAAGTAATGCTGGTTCTCACTGCCTCCTGGAACCCTTTCAAATGCCACAGACAATTTGGCCCTCTCTGCTTTCCTGCGGACTCCATCCTCAAAAGCACCTGTTTTCGCTTTCGGCATTCTCCGGAGCAAAAAAGACAAACGTCCAGCTTTTGCTGCCACAGCAAAGGTGCCAGCGGGGAAAAGTAATGCTGCTTCTCACTGCCTCCTGGAACCTCTTCAAATGCCCCAGATAATTTGGCCCTCTCTGCTTTCCTGCGGACTCCATCCTCAAAAGCACCTGTTTTCGCTTTCGGCAGCCTCCGGAGCAAAAAAGACAAACGTCCAGCTTTTGCTGCCACAGCAAAGGTGCCAGCGGGGAAAAGTAATGCTGGTCCTCATTGCCTCCTGGAACCTCTTCAAATGCCGCAGACAATTTGGCCCTCTCTGGTTTCCTGCGGACTCTATCCTCAAAAGCGCCTTTTTTCAATTTCGGCGCCTTCCGGTGGTAAAAAGACAAACGTCCAGGTTTTGCTGCCACAGCAAAGGTGCCAGCGGTGAAAAGTAATGCTGGTTCTCACTGCCCCCTGGAACCTCTTCAAATGCCACAGACAATTTGGCCCTCTCTGCTTTCCTGCGGACTCCATCCTCAAAAGCACCTGTTTTCGCTTTCGGCAGCCTCCGGAGCAAAAAAGACAAACGTCCAGCTTTTGCTGCCACAGCAAAGGTGCCAGCGGGGAAAAGTAATGCTGGTTCTCACTGCCTCCTGGAACCTCTTCAAATGCCACAGACAATTTGGCCCTCTCTGCTTTCCTGCGGACTCCATCCTCAAAAGCACCTGTTTTCGCTTTCGGCAGCCCCGGAGCAAAAAAGACAAACGTCCAGCTTTTGCTGCCACAGCAAAGGTGCCAGCGGGGAAAAGTAATGCTGGTTCTCACTGCCTCCTGGAACTCTTTCAAATGTTACAGACAATTTGGCCCTCTCTGCTTTCCTGCGGACTCCATCCTCAAAAGCACCTGTTTTCGCTTTCGGCAGCCTCCGGAGCAAAAAAGACAAACGTCCAGCTTTTGCTGCCACAGCAAAGGTGCCAGCGGGGAAAAGTAATGCTGGTTCTCACTGCCTCCTGGAACTCTTTCAAATGCCCCAGACAATTTGGCCCTCTCTGCTTTCCTGCGGACTCCATCCTCAAAAGCACCTGTTTTCGCTTTCGGCAGCCTCCGGAGCAAAAAAGACAAACGTCCAGCTTTTGCTGCCACAGCAAAGGTGCCAGCGGGGAAAAGTAATGCTGGTTCTCACTGCCTCCTGGAACCTCTTCAAATGCCCCAGACAATTTGGCCCTCTCTGCTTTCCTGCGGACTCTATCCTCAAAAGCGCCTTTTTTCAATTTCGGCGCCCTCCGGTGGTAAAAATACAAACGTCCAGGTTTTGCTGCCACAGCAAAGGTGCCAGCGGGGAAAAGTAATGCTGGTTCTCACTGCCTCCTGGAACCTCTTCAAATGCCACAGACAATTTGGCCCTCTCTGCTTTCCTGCGGATTCCATCCTCAAAAGCACCTGTTTTCGCTTTCGGCAGCCTCCGGAGCAAAAAAGACAAACGTCCAGCTTTTGCTGCCACAGCAAAGGTGCCAGCGGGGAAAAGTAATGCTGGTCCTCATTGCCTCCTGGAACCTCTTCAAATGCCGCAGACAATTTGGCCCTCTCTGCTTTCCTGCGGACTCTATCCTCAAAAGCGCCTTTTTTCAATTTCGGCGCCCTCCGGTGGTAAAAAGACAAACGTCCAGGTTTTGCTGCCACAGCAAAGGTGCCAGCGGTGAAAATTAATGCTGGTTCTCACTGCCCCCTGGAACCTCTTCAAATGCCACAGACAATTTGGCCCTCTCTGCTTTCCTGCGGACTCCATCCTCAAAAGCACCTGTTTTCGCTTTCGGCAGCCTCCGGAGCAAAAAAGACAAACGTCCAGCTTTTGCTGCCACAGCAAAGGTGCCAGCGGGGAAAAGTAATGCTGGTTCTCACTGCCTCCTGGAACCCTTTCAAATGCCACAGACAATTTGGCCCTCTCTGCTTTCCTGCGGACTCCATCCTCAAAAGCACCTGTTTTCGCTTTCGGCATTCTCCGGAGCAAAAAAGACAAACGTCCAGCTTTTGCTGCCACAGCAAAGGTGCCAGCGGGGAAAAGTAATGCTGGTTCTCACTGCCTCCTGGAACCTCTTCAAATGCCCCAGACAATTTGGCCCTCTCTGCTTTCCTGCGGACTCTATCCTCAAAAGCGCCTTTTTTCAATTTCGGCGCCCTCCGGTGGTAAAAATACAAACGTCCAGGTTTTGCTGCCACAGCAAAGGTGCCAGCGGGGAAAAGTAATGCTGGTTCTCACTGCCTCCTGGAACCTCTTCAAATGCCACAGACAATTTGGCCCTCTCTGCTTTCCTGCGGATTCCATCCTCAAAAGCACCTGTTTTCGCTTTCGGCAGCCTCCGGAGCAAAAAAGACAAACGTCCAGCTTTTGCTGCCACAGCAAAGGTGCCAGCGGGGAAAAGTAATGCTGGTCCTCATTGCCTCCTGGAACCTCTTCAAATGCCGCAGACAATTTGGCCCTCTCTGCTTTCCTGCGGACTCTATCCTCAAAAGCGCCTTTTTTCAATTTCGGCGCCCTCCGGTGGTAAAAAGACAAACGTCCAGGTTTTGCTGCCACAGCAAAGGTGCCAGCGGTGAAAATTAATGCTGGTTCTCACTGCCCCCTGGAACCTCTTCAAATGCCACAGACAATTTGGCCCTCTCTGCTTTCCTGCGGACTCCATCCTCAAAAGCACCTGTTTTCGCTTTCGGCAGCCTCCGGAGCAAAAAAGACAAACGTCCAGCTTTTGCTGCCACAGCAAAGGTGCCAGCGGGGAAAAGTAATGCTGGTTCTCACTGCCTCCTGGAACCCTTTCAAATGCCACAGACAATTTGGCCCTCTCTGCTTTCCTGCGGACTCCATCCTCAAAAGCACCTGTTTTCGCTTTCGGCATTCTCCGGAGCAAAAAAGACAAACGTCCAGCTTTTGCTGCCACAGCAAAGGTGCCAGCGGGGAAAAGTAATGCTGGTTCTCACTGCCTCCTGGAACTCTTTCAAATCCCGCAGAGAATTTGGCCCTCTCTGCTTTCCTGCGGACTCCATCCTCAAAAGCACCTGTTTTCGCTTTCGGCAGCCCCGGAGCAAAAAAGACAAACGTCCAGCTTTTGCTGCCACAGCAAAGGTGCCAGCGGGGAAAAGTAATGCTGGTTCTCACTGCCTCCTGGAACCCTTTCAAATGCCCCAGACAATTTGGCCCTCTCTGCTTTCCTGCGGACTCCATCCTCAAAAGCACCTGTTTTCGCTTTCGGCAGCCTCCGGAGCAAAAAAGACAAACGTCCAGCTTTTGCTGCCACAGCAAAGGTGCCAGCGGGGAAAAGTAATGCTGGTTCTCACTGCCTCCTGGAACCCTTTCAAATGCCCCAGACAATTTGGCCCTCTCTGCTTCCCTGCGGACTCCATCCTCAAAAGCACCTTTTTTCGCTTTCGGCAGCCTCCGGAGCAAAAAAGACAAACGTCCAGCTTTTGCTGCCACAGCAAAGGTGCCAGCGGGGAAAAGTGATGCTGGTTCTAACTGCCTCCTGGAACCTCTTCAAATGCCCCAGATAATTTGGCCCTCTCTGCTTTCCTGCGGACTCCATCCTCAAAAGCACCTGTTTTCGCTTTCGGCAGCCTCCGGAGCAAAAAAGACAAACGTCCAGCTTTTGCTGCCACAGCAAAGGTGCCAGCGGGGAAAAGTAATGCTGGTTCTCACTGTCTCCTGGAACCCTTTCAAATGCCCCAGACAATTTGGCCCTCTCTGCTTTCCTGCGGACTCCATCCTCAAAAGCACCTGTTTTCACTTTCGGAAGCCTCCGGAGCAAAAAAGACAAACGTCCAGCTTTTGCTGCCACAGCAAAGGTGCCAGCGGGGAAAAGTAATGCTGGTTCTCACTGCCTCCTGGAACCCTTTCAAATGCCCCAGACAATTTAGCCCTCTCTGCTTTCCTGTGGACTCCATCCTCAAAAGCACCTGTTTTCGCTTTCGGCATTCTCCGGAGCAAAAAAGACAAACGTCCAGGTTTTGCTGCCACAGCAAAGGTGCCAGCGGGGAAAAGTAATGCTGGTCCTCATTGCCTCCTGGAACCTCTTCAAATGCCCCAGACAATTTGGCCCTCTCTGCTTTCCCGCGGACTCTATCCTCAAAAGCGCCTTTCTTCAATTTCGGCGCCCTCCGGTGGTAAAAAGACAAACGTCCAGCTTTTGCTGCCACAGCAAAGGTGCCAGCGGGGAAAAGTGATGCTGGTCCTCATTGCCTCCTGGAACCCATTCAAATGCCCCAGACAATTTGGCCCTCTCTGCTTTCCTGCGGACTCCATCCTCAAAAGGACCTTTTTTCGCTTTCGGCAGCCTCCGGAGCAAAAAAGACAAACGTCCAGCTTTTGCTGCCACAGCAAAGGTGCCAGCGGGGAAAAGTAATGCTGGTTCTCACTGCCTCCTGGAACCCTTTCAAATGCCCCAGACAATTTGGCCCTCTCTGCTTTCCTGCGGACTCCATCCTCAAAAGCACCTGTTTTCAATTTCGGCGCCCTCCGGTGGTAAAAAGACAAACGTCCAGCTTTTGCTGCCACAGCAAAGGTGCCAGCGGGGAAAAGTAATGCTGGTTCTAACTGCCTCCTGGAACCTCTTCAAATGCCCCAGACAATTTGGCCCTCTCTGCTTTCCTGCGGACTCCATCCTCAAAAGCACCTGTTTTCGCTTTTGGCAGCCTCCGGAGCAAAAAAGACAAACGTCCAGCTTTTGCTGCCACAGCAAAGGTGCCAGCGGGGAAAAGTAATGCTGGTTCTCACTGCCTCCTGGAACCCTTTCAAATGCACCAGACAATTTGGCCCTCTCTGCTTTCCTGCGGACTCCATCCTCAAAAGCACCTGTTTTCGCTTTCGGCAACCTCAGGAGCAAAAAAGACAAACGTCCAGGTTTTGCTGCCACAGCAAAGGTGCCAGCGGGGAAAAGTAATGGTGGTCCTCATTGCCTCCTGGAACCTCTTCAAATGCCCCAGACAATTTGGCCCTCTCTGCTTTCCTGCGGACTCTATCCTCAAAAGCGCCTTTTTTCAATTTCGGCGCCCTCCGGTGGTAAAAAGACAAACGTCCAGCTTTTGCTGCCACAGCAAAGGTGCCAGCGGAGAAAAGTAATGCTGGTTCTCACTGCCTCCTGGAACCTCTTCAAATGCCACAGACAATTTGGCCCTCTCTGCTTTCCTGCGGACTCCATCCTCAAAAGCACCTGTTTTCGCTTTCGGCAGCCTCCGGAGTAAAAAAGACAAACGTCCAGCTTTTGCTGCCACAGCAAAGGTGCCAGCGGAGAAAAGTAATGCTGGTTCTCACTGCCTCCTGGAGCCTCTTCAAATGCCACAGACAATTTGGCCCTCTCTGCTTTCCTGCGGACTCCATCCTCAAAAGCACCTGTTTTCAATTTCGGCGCCCTCCGGTGGTAAAAAGACAAACGTCCAGCTTTTGCTGCCACAGCAAAGGTGCCAGCGGGGAAAAGTAATGCTGGTTCTCATTGCCTCCTGGAACCTCTTCAAATGCCACAGACAATTTGGCCCTCTCTGCTTTCCTGCGGACTCCATCCTCAAAAGCACCTGTTTTCGCTTTCGGCATTCTCCGGAGCAAAAAAGACAAACGTCCAGCTTTTGCTGCCACAGCAAAGGTGCCAGCGGGGAAAAGTAATGCTGGTTCTCACTGCCTCCTGGAACCCTTTCAAATGCCCCAGACAATTTAGCCCTCTCTGCTTTCCTGCGGACTCCATCCTCAAAAGCACCTGTTTTCGCTTTCGGCATCCTCTGGAGCAAAAAAGACAAACGTCCAGCTTTTGCTGCCACAGCAAAGGTGCCAGCGGAGAAAAGTAATGCTGGTTCTCACTGCCTCCTGGAACCTCTTCAAATGCCACAGACAATTTGGCCCTCTCTGCTTTCCTGCGGACTCCATCCTCAAAAGCACCTGTTTTCGCTTTCGGCATTCTCCGGAGCAAAAAAGACAAACGTCCAGCTTTTGCTGCCACAGCAAAGGTGCCAGCGGGGAAAAGTAATGCTGGTTCTCACTGTCTCCTGGAACCCTTTCAAATGCCCCAGACAATTTGGCCCTCTCTGCTTTCCTGCGGAGTCCATCCTGAAAAGCACCTGTTTTCGCTTTCGGCAGCCTCAGGAGCAAAAAAGACAAACGTCCAGCTTTTGCTGCCACAGCAAAGGTGCCAGCGGGGAAAAGTAATGCTGGTTCTCACTGCCTCCTGGAGCCTCTTCAAATGCCACAGACAATTTGGCCCTCTCTGCTTTCCTGCGGACTCCATCCTCAAAAGCACCTGTTTTCGCTTTCGGCAGCCTCCGGAGCAAAAAAGACAAACGTCCAGCTTTTGCTGCCACAGCAAAGGTGCCAGCGGGGAAAAGTAATGCTGGTTCTCACTGTCTCCTGGAACCCTTTCAAATGCCCCAGACAATTTGGCCCTCTCTGCTTTCCTGCGAACTCCATCCTCCAAAGCACCTGTTTTCGCTTTCGGCAGCCTCCGGAGCAAAAAAGACAAACGTCCAGCTTTTGCTGCCACAGCAAAGGTGCCAGCGGGGAAAAGTAATGCTGGTTCTCACTGCCTCCTGTAACCCTTTCAAATGCCCCAGACAATTTAGCCCTCTCTGCTTTCCTGTGGACTCCATCCTCAAAAGCACCTGTTTTCGCTTTCGGCATTCTCCGGAGCAAAAAAGACAAACGTCCAGGTTTTGCTGCCACAGCAAAGGTGCCAGCGGGGAAAAGTAATGCTGGTCCTCATTGCCTCCTGGAACCTCTTCAAATGCCCCAGACAATTTGGCCCTCTCTGCTTTCCCGCGGACTCTATCCTCAAAAGCGCCTTTCTTCAATTTCGGCGCCCTCCGGTGGTAAAAAGACAAACGTCCAGGTTTTGCTGCCACAGCAAAGGTGCCAGCGGGGAAAAGTGATGCTGGTCCTCATTGCCTCCTGGAACCCATTCAAATGCCCCAGACAATTTGGCCCTCTCTGCTTTCCTGCGGACTCCATCCTCAAAAGGACCTTTTTTCGCTTTCGGCAGCCTCCGGAGCAAAAAAGACAAACGTCCAGCTTTTGCTGCCACAGCAAAGGTGCCAGCGGGGAAAAGTAATGCTGGTTCTCACTGCCTCCTGGAACCCTTTCAAATGCCCCAGACAATTTGGCCCTCTCTGCTTTCCTGCGGACTCCATCCTCAAAAGCACCTGTTTTCAATTTCGGCGCCCTCCGGTGGTAAAAAGACAAACGTCCAGCTTTTGCTGCCACAGCAAAGGTGCCAGCGGGGAAAAGTAATGCTGGTTCTAACTGCCTCCTGGAACCTCTTCAAATGCCCCAGACAATTTGGCCCTCTCTGCTTTCCTGCGGACTCCATCCTCAAAAGCACCTGTTTTCGCTTTTGGCAGCCTCCGGAGCAAAAAAGACAAACGTCCAGCTTTTGCTGCCACAGCAAAGGTGCCAGCGGGGAAAAGTAATGCTGGTTCTCACTGCCTCCTGGAACCCTTTCAAATGCACCAGACAATTTGGCCCTCTCTGCTTTCCTGCGGACTCCATCCTCAAAAGCACCTGTTTTCGCTTTCGGCAACCTCAGGAGCAAAAAAGACAAACGTCCAGGTTTTGCTGCCACAGCAAAGGTGCCAGCGGGGAAAAGTAATGGTGGTCCTCATTGCCTCCTGGAACCTCTTCAAATGCCCCAAACAATTTGGCCCTCTCTGCTTTCCTGCGGACTCTATCCTCAAAAGCGCCTTTTTTCAATTTCGGCGCCCTCCGGTGGTAAAAAGACAAACGTCCAGCTTTTGCTGCCACAGCAAAGGTGCCAGCGGAGAAAAGTAATGCTGGTTCTCACTGCCTCCTGGAACCTCTTCAAATGCCACAGACAATTTGGCCCTCTCTGCTTTCCTGCGGACTCCATCCTCAAAAGCACCTGTTTTCGCTTTCGGCAGCCTCCGGAGTAAAAAAGACAAACGTCCAGCTTTTGCTGCCACAGCAAAGGTGCCAGCGGAGAAAAGTAATGCTGATTCTCACTGCCTCCTGGAGCCTCTTCAAATGCCACAGACAATTTGGCCCTCTCTGCTTTCCTGCGGACTCCATCCTCAAAAGCACCTGTTTTCAATTTCGGCGCCCTCCGGTGGTAAAAAGACAAACGTCCAGCTTTTGCTGCCACAGCAAAGGTGCCAGCGGGGAAAAGTAATGCTGGTTCTCACTGCCTCCTGGAACCTCTTCAAATGCCCTAGACAATTTGGCCCTCTCTGCTTTCCTGCGGACTCCATCCTCAAAAGCACCTGTTTTCGCTTTCGGCATTCTCCGGAGCAAAAAAGACAAACGTCCAGCTTTTGCTGCCACAGCAAAGGTGCCAGCGGGGAAAAGTAATGCTGGTTCTCACTGCCTCCTGGAACCCTTTCAAATGCCCCAGACAATTTAGCCCTCTCTGCTTTCCTGCGGACTCCATCCTCAAAAGCACCTGTTTTCGCTTTCGGCATCCTCTGGAGCAAAAAAGACAAACGTCCAGCTTTTGCTGCCACAGCAAAGGTGCCAGCGGAGAAAAGTAATGCTGGTTCTCACTGCCTCCTGGAACCTCTTCAAATGCCACAGACAATTTGGCCCTCTCTGCTTTCCTGCGGACTCCATCCTCAAAAGCACCTGTTTTCGCTTTCGGCATTCTCCGGAGCAAAAAAGACAAACGTCCAGCTTTTGCTGCCACAGCAAAGGTGCCAGCGGGGAAAAGTAATGCTGGTTCTCACTGCCTCCTGGAGCCTCTTCAAATGCCACAGACAATTTGGCCCTCTCTGCTTTCCTGCGGACTCCATCCTCAAAAGCACCTGTTTTCGCTTTCGGCAGCCTCCGGAGCAAAAAAGACAAACGTCCAGCTTTTGCTGCCACAGCAAAGGTGCCAGCGGGGAAAAGTAATGCTGGTTCTCACTGTCTCCTGGAACCCTTTCAAATGCCCCAGACAATTTGGCCCTCTCTGCTTTCCTGCGAACTCCATCCTCCAAAGCACCTGTTTTCGCTTTCGGCAGCCTCCGGAGCAAAAAAGACAAACGTCCAGCTTTTGCTGCCACAGCAAAGGTGCCAGCGGGGAAAAGTAATGCTGGTTCTCACTGCCTCCTGTAACCCTTTCAAATGCCCCAGACAATTTAGCCCTCTCTGCTTTCCTGTGGACTCCATCCTCAAAAGCACCTGTTTTCGCTTTCGGCATTCTCCGGAGCAAAAAAGACAAACGTCCAGGTTTTGCTGCCACAGCAAAGGTGCCAGCGGGGAAAAGTAATGCTGGTCCTCATTGCCTCCTGGAACCTCTTCAAATGCCCCAGACAATTTGGCCCTCTCTGCTTTCCCGCGGACTCTATCCTCAAAAGCGCCTTTCTTCAATTTCGGCGCCCTCCGGTGGTAAAAAGACAAACGTCCAGGTTTTGCTGCCACAGCAAAGGTGCCAGCGGGGAAAAGTGATGCTGGTCCTCATTGCCTCCTGGAACCCATTCAAATGCCCCAGACAATTTGGCCCTCTCTGCTTTCCTGCGGACTCCATCCTCAAAAGGACCTTTTTTCGCTTTCGGCAACCTCAGGAGCAAAAAAGACAAACGTCCAGGTTTTGCTGCCACAGCAAAGGTGCCAGCGGGGAAAAGTAATGGTGGTCCTCATTGCCTCCTGGAACCTCTTCAAATGCCCCAAACAATTTGGCCCTCTCTGCTTTCCTGCGGACTCTATCCTCAAAAGCGCCTTTTTTCAATTTCGGCGCCCTCCGGTGGTAAAAAGACAAACGTCCAGCTTTTGCTGCCACAGCAAAGGTGCCAGCGGAGAAAAGTAATGCTGGTTCTCACTGCCTCCTGGAACCTCTTCAAATGCCACAGACAATTTGGCCCTCTCTGCTTTCCTGCGGACTCCATCCTCAAAAGCACCTGTTTTCGCTTTCGGCAGCCTCCGGAGTAAAAAAGACAAACGTCCAGCTTTTGCTGCCACAGCAAAGGTGCCAGCGGAGAAAAGTAATGCTGGTTCTCACTGCCTCCTGGAGCCTCTTCAAATGCCACAGACAATTTGGCCCTCTCTGCTTTCCTGCGGACTCCATCCTCAAAAGCACCTGTTTTCAATTTCGGCGCCCTCCGGTGGTAAAAAGACAAACGTCCAGCTTTTGCTGCCACAGCAAAGGTGCCAGCGGGGAAAAGTAATGCTGGTTCTCACTGCCTCCTGGAACCTCTTCAAATGCCACAGACAATTTGGCCCTCTCTGCTTTCCTGCGGACTCCATCCTCAAAAGCACCTGTTTTCGCTTTCGGCAGCCTCCGGAGCAAAAAAGACAAACGTCCAGCTTTTGCTGCCACAGCAAAGGTGCCAGCGGGGAAAAGTAATGCTGGTTCTCACTGCCTCCTGGAACCCTTTCAAATGCCCCATACAATTTAGCCCTCTCTGCTTTCCTGCGGACTCCATCCTCAAAAGCACCTGTTTTCGCTTTCGGCATCCTCTGGAGCAAAAAAGACAAACGTCCAGCTTTTGCTGCCACAGCAAAGGTGCCAGCGGAGAAAAGTAATGCTGGTTCTCACTGCCTCCTGGAACCTCTTCAAATGCCACAGACAATTTGGCCCTCTCTGCTTTCCTGCGGACTCCATCCTCAAAAGCACCTGTTTTCGCTTTCGGCATTCTCCGGAGCAAAAAAGACAAACGTCCAGCTTTTGCTGCCACAGCAAAGGTGCCAGCGGGGAAAAGTAATGCTGGTTCTCACTGTCTCCTGGAACCCTTTCAAATGCCCCAGACAATTTGGCCCTCTCTGCTTTCCTGCGGACTCCATCCTGAAAAGCACCTGTTTTCGCTTTCGGCAACCTCCGGAGCAAAAAAGACAAACGTCCAGCTTTTGCTGCCACAGCAAAGGTGCCAGCGGGGAAAAGTAATGCTGGTTCTCACTGCCTCCTGGAGCCTCTTCAAATGCCACAGACAATTTGGCCCTCTCTGCTTTCCTGCGGACTCCATCCTCAAAAGCACCTGTTTTCGCTTTCGGCAGCCTCCGGAGTAAAAAAGACAAACGTCCAGCTTTTGCTGCCACAGCAAAGGTGCCAGCAGAGAAAAGTAATGCTGGTTCTCACTGCCTCCTGAGCCTCTTCAAATGCCACAGACAATTTGGCCCTCTCTGCTTTCCTGCGGACTCCATCCTCAAAAGCACCTGTTTTCAATTTCGGCGCCCTCCGGAGCAAAAAAGACAAACGTCCAGCTTTTGCTGCCACAGCAAAGGTGCCAGCGGGGAAAAGTAATGCTGGTTCTCACTGCCTCCTGGAACCTCTTCAAATGCCACAGACAATTTGGCCCTCTCTGCTTTCCTGCGGACTCCATCCTCAAAAGCACCTGTTTTCGCTTTCGGCAGCCTCCGGAGCAAAAAAGACAAACGTCCAGCTTTTGCTGCCACAGCAAAGGTGCCAGCGGGGAAAAGTAATGCTGGTTCTCACTGCCTCCTGGAACCCTTTTCAAATGCCCCAGACAATTTAGCCCTCTCTGCTTTCTGCGGACTCCATCCTCAAAAGCACCTGTTTTCGCTTTCGGCATCCTCTGGAGCAAAAAAGACAAACGTCCAGCTTTTGCTGCCACAGCAAAGGTGCCAGCGGAGAAAAGTAATGCTGGTTCTCACTGCCTCCTGGAACCTCTTCAAATGCCACAGACAATTTGGCCCTCTCTGCTTTCCTGCGGACTCCATCCTCAAAAGCACCTGTTTTCGCTTTCGGCATTCTCCGGAGCAAAAAGACAAACGTCCAGCTTTTGCTGCCACAGCAAAGGTGCCAGCGGGGAAAAGTAATGCTGGTTCTCACTGTCTCCTGGAACCTCTTCAAATGCCACAGACAATTTGGCCCTCTCTGCTTTCCTGCGGACTCCATCCTTAAAAGCACCTGTTTTCGCTTTCGGCAACCTCCGGAGCAAAAAAGACAAACGTCCAGCTTTTGCTGCCACAGCAAAGGTGCCAGCGGAGAAAAGTAATGCTGGTTCTCACTGCCTCCTGGAGCCTCTTTCAAATGCCACAGACAATTTGGCCCTCTCTGCTTTCCTGCGGACTCCATCCTCAAAAGCACCTGTTTTCGCTTTCGGCAGCCTCCGGAGCAAAAAAAGACAAACGTCCAGCTTTTGCTGCCACAGCAAAGGTGCCAGCGGGGAAAAGTAATGCTGGTTCTCACTGTCTCCTGGAACCCTTTCAAATGCCCCAGACAATTTGGCCCTCTCTGCTTTCCTGTGGACTCCATCCTCAAAAGCACCTGTTTTCTCTTTCGGCAACCTCCGGAGCAAAAAAGACAAACGTCCAGCTTTTGCTGCCACAGCAAAGGTGCCAGCGGAGAAAAGTAATGCTGGTTCTCACTGCCTCCTGGAGCCTCTTCAAATGCCACAGACAATTTGGCCCTCTCTGCTTTTCCTGCGGACTCCATCCTCAAAAGCACCTGTTTTCGCTTTCGGCAGCCTCCGGAGCAAAAAAGACAAACGTCCAGCTTTTGCTGCCACAGCAAAAGGTGCCAGCGGGGAAAAGTAATGCTGGGTTCTCACTGTCTCCTGGAACCCTTTCAAATGCCCCAGACAATTTGGCCCTCTCTGCTTTCCTGCGGACTCCATCCTCAAAAGCACCTGTTTTCGCTTTCGGCAGCCTCCGGAGTAAAAAGACAAACGTCCAGCTTTTGCTGCCACAGCAAAGGTGCCAGCGGAGAAAAGTAATGCTGGTTCTCACTGCCTCCTGGAGCCTCTTCAAATGCCACAGACAATTTGGCCCTCTCTGCTTTCCTGCGGACTCCATCCTCAAAAGCACCTGTTTTCAATTTCGGCCGCCCTCCGGTGGTAAAAAGACAAACGTCCAGCTTTTGCTGCCACAGCAAAGGTGCCAGCGGGGAAAAGTAATGCTGGTTCTCACTGCCTCCTGGAAACCTCTTCAAATGCCCCAGACAATTTGGCCCTCTCTGCTTTCCTGCGGACTCCATCCTCAAAAGCACCTGTTTTCGCTTTCGGCATTCTCCGGAGCAAAAAAGACAAACGTCCAGCTTTTGCTGCCACAGCAAAGGTGCCAGCGGGGAAAAGTAATGCTGGTTCTCACTGCCTCCTGGAACCCTTTCCAAATGCCCCAGACCAATTTAGCCCTCTCTGCTTTCCTGCGGACTCCATCCTCAAAAGCACCTGTTTTCGCTTTCGGCATCCTCTGGAGCAAAAAAGACAAACGTCCAGCTTTTGCTGCCACAGCAAAGGTGCCAGCGGAGAAAAGTAATGCTGGTTCTCACTGCCTCCTGGAACCTCTTCAAATGCCACAGACAATTTGGCCCTCTCTGCTTTCCTGCGGACTCCATCCTCAAAAGCACCTGTTTTCGCTTTCGGCATTCTCCGGAGCAAAAAAGACAAACGTCCAGCTTTTGCTGCCACAGCAAAGGTGCCAGCGGGGAAAAGTAATGCTGGTTCTCACTGTCTCCTGGAACCCTTTCAAATGCCCCAGACAAATTTGGCCCTCTCTGCTTTCCTGCGGAGTCCATCCTGAAAAGCACCTGTTTTCGCTTTCGGCAACCTCCGGAGCAAAAAAGACAAACGTCCAGCTTTTGCTGCCACAGCAAAGGTGCCAGCGGGGAAAAGTAATGCTGGTTTCTC
>NW_028126643.1:0-33815 GCF_965231255.1 Vanellus vanellus
GCACCTTTTTTCACTTTCCGCGCTGTTTGGAGCAAAAAAAAACAAACGTCCAGCTTTTGCTGCCACAGCAAAGGTGCCAGCGGGGAAAAGTGATGCTGGTCCTCACTGCCTCCTGGAACCCCTTCAAATGCCCCACACAATTTGGCCCTCTCTGCTTTCCTGCGCACGCTATCCTCAAAAGCACCTTTTTTCACTTTCGGCGCTGTTTGGAGCAAAAAAGACAAACGTCCAGCTTTTGCTGCCACAGCAAAGGTGCCAGCGGGGAAAAGTGATGCTGGTCCTCACTGCCCCCTGGAACCCCTTCAAATGCCCCAGACAATTTGGCCCTCTCTGCTTTCCTGCGCACGCTATCCTGAAAAGCACCTTTTTTCACTTTTGGCGCTGTTTGGAGCAAAAAAGACAAACGTCCAGCTTTTGCTGCCACAGCAAAGGTGCCAGCGGGGAAAAGTGATGCTGCTTCTCACTGCCTCCTGGAACCCCTTCAAATGCCCCAGACAATTTGGCCCTCTCTGCTTTCCTGCGCACGCTATCCTCAAAAGCACCTTTTTTCACTTTCGGCGCTGTTTGGAGCAAAAAAGACAAACGTCCACCTTTTGCTGCCACAGCAAAGGTGCCAGCGGGGAAAAGTGATGCTGGTCCTCACTGCCTCCTGGAACCCCTTCAAATGCCCCAGACAATTTGGGCCTCTCTGCTTTCCTGCGCACGCTATCCTCAAAAGCACCTTTTTTCACTTTCGGCGCTGTTTGGAGCAAAAAAGACAAACGTCCAGCTTTTGCTGCCACAGCAAAGGTGCCAGCGGGGAAAAGTGATGCTGGTCCTCACTGCCTCCTGGAACCCCTTCAAATGCCCCAGACAATTTGGCCCTCTCTGCTTTCCTGCGCACTCTATCCTCAAAAGCACCTTTTTTCACTTTCGGCGCTGTTTGGAGCAAAAAAGACAAACGTCCAGCTTTTGCTGCCACAGCAAAGGTGCCAGCGGGGAAAAGTGATGCTGCTTCTCACTGCCTCCTGGAACCCCTTCAAATGCCCCAGACAATTTGGCCCTCTCTGCTTTCCTGCGCACGCTATCCTCAAAAGCACCTTTTTTCACTTTCGGCGCTGTTTGGAGCAAAAAAGACAAACGTCCAGCTTTTGCTGCCACAGCAAAGGTGCCAGCGGGGAAAAGTGATGCTGCTTCTCACTGCCTCCTGGAACCCCTTCAAATGCCCCAGACAATTTGGCCCTCTCTGCTTTCCTGAAAAGTCTATCCTCAAAAGCACCTTTTTTCACTTTCGGCGCTGTTTGGAGCAAAAAAGACAAACGTCCAGCTTTTGCTGCCACAGCAAAGGTGCCAGCGGGGAAAAGTGATGCTGCTTCTCACTGCCTCCTGGAACCCCTTCAAATGCCCCAGACAATTTGGCCCTCTCTGCTTTCCTGCGCACGCTATCCTCAAAAGCACCTTTTTTCACTTTCGGCGCTGTTTGGAGCAAAAAAGACAAACGTCCAGCTTTTGCTGCCACAGCAAAGGTGCCAGCGGGGAAAAGTGATGCTGGTCCTCACTGCCTCCTGGAACCCCTTCAAATGCCCCAGACAATTTGGCCCTCTCTGCTTTCCTGCGCACGCTATCCTCAAAAGCACCTTTTTTCACTTTTGGCGCTGTTTGGAGCAAAAAAGACAAACGTCCAGCTTTTGCTGCCACAGCAAAGGTGCCAGCGGGGAAAAGTGATGCTGGTCCTCACTGCCTCCTGGAACCCCTTCAAATGCCCCAGACAATTTGGCCCTCTCTGCTTTCCTGCGCACTCTATCCTCAAAAGCACCTTTTTTCACTTTCGGCGCTGTTTGGAGCAAAAAAGACAAACGTCCAGCTTTTGCTGCCACAGCAAAGGTGCCAGCGGGGAAAAGTGATGCTGCTTCTCACTGCCTCCTGGAACCCCTTCAAATGCCCCAGACAATTTGACCCTTTCTGCTTTCCTGCGCACGCTATCCTCAAATGCACCTTTTTTCACTTTCGGCGCTGTTTGGAGCAAAAAAGACAAACGTCCAGCTTTTGCTGCCACAGCAAAGGTGCCAGCGGGGAAAAGTGATGCTGGTCCTCACTGCCTCCTGGAACCCCTTCAAATGCCCCAGACAATTTGGCCCTCTCTGCTTTCCTGCGCACGCTATCCTCAAAAGCACCTTTTTTCACTTTCGGCGCTGTTTGGAGCAAAAAAGACAAACGTCCAGCTTTTGCTGCCACAGCAAAGGTGCCAGCGGGGAAAAGTGATGCTGCTTCTCACTGCCTCCTGGAACCCCTTCAAATGCCCCAGACAATTTGGCCCTCTCTGCTTTCCTGCGCACGCTATCCTCAAAAGCACCTTTTTTCACTTTCGGCGCTGTTTGGAGCAAAAAAGACAAACGTCCACCTTTTGCTGCCACAGCAAAGGTGCCAGCGGGGAAAAGTGATGCTGGTCCTCACTGCCTCCTGGAACCCCTTCAAATGCCCCAGACAATTTGGGCCTCTCTGCTTTCCTGCGCACGCTATCCTCAAAAGCACCTTTTTTCACTTTCGGCGCTGTTTGGAGCAAAAAAGACAAACGTCCAGCTTTTGCTGCCACAGCAAAGGTGCCAGCGGGGAAAAGTGATGCTGGTCCTCACTGCCTCCTGGAACCCCTTCAAATGCCCCAGACAATTTGGCCCTCTCTGCTTTCCTGCGCACTCTATCCTCAAAAGCACCTTTTTTCACTTTCGGCGCTGTTTGGAGCAAAAAAGACAAACGTCCAGCTTTTGCTGCCACAGCAAAGGTGCCAGCGGGGAAAAGTGATGCTGCTTCTCACTGCCTCCTGGAACCCCTTCAAATGCCCCAGACAATTTGGCCCTCTCTGCTTTCCTGCGCACGCTATCCTCAAATGCACCTTTTTTCACTTTCGGCGCTGTTTGGAGCAAAAAAGACAAACGTCCAGCTTTTGCTGCCACAGCAAAGGTGCCAGCGGGGAAAAGTGATGCTGCTTCTCACTGCCTCCTGGAACCCCTTCAAATGCCCCACACAATTTGGCCCTCTCTGCTTTCCTGCGCACGCTATCCTCAAAAGCACCTTTTTTCACTTTCGGCGTTGTTTGGAGCAAAAAAAAACAAACGTCCAGCTTTTGCTGCCACAGCAAAGGTGCCAGCGGGGAAAAGTGATGCTGGTCCTCACTGCCTCCTGGAACCCCTTCAAATGCCCCACACAATTTGGCCCTCTCTGCTTTCCTGCGCACGCTATCCTCAAAAGCACCTTTTTTCACTTTCGGCGCTGTTTGGAGCAAAAAAGACAAACGTCCAGCTTTTGCTGCCACAGCAAAGGTGCCAGCGGGGAAAAGTGATGCTGGTCCTCACTGCCTCCTGGAACCCCTTCAAATGCCCCAGACAATTTGGCCCTCTCTGCTTTCCTGAAAAGTCTATCCTCAAAAGCACCTTTTTTCACTTTCGGCGCTGTTTGGAGCAAAAAAGACAAACGTCCAGCTTTTGCTGCCACAGCAAAGGTGCCAGCGGGGAAAAGTGATGCTGGTCCTCACTGCCTCCTGGAACCCCTTCAAATGCCCCAGACAATTTGGCCCTCTCTGCTTTCCTGCGCACGCTATCCTCAAAAGCACCTTTTTTCACTTTCGACGCTGTTTGGAGCAAAAAAGACAAACGTCCAGCTTTTGCTGCCACAGCAAAGGTGCCAGCGGGGAAAAGTGATGCTGGTCCTCACTGCCTCCTGGAACCCCTTCAAATGCCCCAGACAATTTGGCCCTCTCTGCTTTCCTGCGCACGCTATCCTCAAATGCACCTTTTTTCACTTTCGGCGCTGTTTGGAGCAAAAAAGACAAACGTCCAGCTTTTGCTGCCACAGCAAAGGTGCCAGCGGGGAAAAGTGATGCTGGTCCTCACTGCCTCCTGGAACCCCTTCAAATGCCCCAGACAATTTGGCCCTCTCTGCTTTCCTGAAAAGTCTATCCTCAAAAGCACCTTTTTTCACTTTCGGCGCTGTTTGGAGCAAAAAAGACAAACGTCCAGCTTTTGCTGCCACAGCAAAGGTGCCAGCGGGGAAAAGTGATGCTGGTCCTCACTGCCTCCTGGAACCCCTTCAAATGCCCCAGACAATTTGGCCCTCTCTGCTTTCCTGCGCACGCTATCCTCAAAAGCACCTTTTTTCACTTTCGGCGCTGTTTGGAGCAAAAAAGACAAACGTCCACCTTTTGCTGCCACAGCAAAGGTGCCAGCGGGGAAAAGTGATGCTGCTTCTCACTGCCTCCTGGAACCCCTTCAAATGCCCCAGACAATTTGGCCCTCTCTGCTTTCCTGCGCACGCTATCCTCAAAAGCACCTTTTTTCACTTTCGGCGCTGTTTGGAGCAAAAAAGACAAACGTCCAGCTTTTGCTGCCACAGCAAAGGTGCCAGCGGGGAAAAGTGATGCTGGTCCTCACTGCCTCCTGGAACCCCTTCAAATGCCCCAGACAATTTGGCCCTCTCTGCTTTCCTGCGCACGCTATCCTCAAAAGCACCTTTTTTCACTTTCGGCGCTGTTTGGAGAAAAAAAGACAAACGTCCAGCTTTTGCTGCCACAGCAAAGGTGCCAGCGGGTAAAAGTGATGCTGGTCCTCACTGCCTCCTGGAACCCCTTCAAATGCCCCAGACAATTTGGCCCTCTCTGCTTTCCTGCGCACTCTATCCTCAAAAGCACCTTTTTTCACTTTCGGCGCTGTTTGGAGCAAAAAAGACAAACGTCCAGCTTTTGCTGCCACAGCAAAGGTGCCAGCGGGGAAAAGTGATGCTGCTTCTCACTGCCTCCTGGAACCCCTTCAAATGCCCCAGACAATTTGGCCCTCTCTGCTTTCCTGCGCACGCTATCCTCAAAAGCACCTTTTTTCACTTTCGGCGCTGTTTGGAGCAAAAAAGACAAACGTCCAGCTTTTGCTTCCACAGCAAAGGTGCCAGCGGGGAAAAGTAATGCTGCTTCTCACTGCCTCCTGGAACCCCTTCAAATGCCCCAGACAATTTGGCCCTCTCTGCTTTCCTGCGCACGCTATCCTCAAAAGCACCTTTTTTCACTTTCCGCGCTGTTTGGAGCAAAAAAAAACAAACGTCCAGCTTTTGCTGCCACAGCAAAGGTGCCAGCGGGGAAAAGTGATGCTGGTCCTCACTGCCTCCTGGAACCCCTTCAAATGCCCCACACAATTTGGCCCTCTCTGCTTTCCTGCGCACGCTATCCTCAAAAGCACCTTTTTTCACTTTCGGCGCTGTTTGGAGCAAAAAAGACAAACGTCCAGCTTTTGCTGCCACAGCAAAGGTGCCAGCGGGGAAAAGTGATGCTGGTCCTCACTGCCCCCTGGAACCCCTTCAAATGCCCCAGACAATTTGGCCCTCTCTGCTTTCCTGCGCACGCTATCCTGAAAAGCACCTTTTTTCACTTTCGGCGCTGTTTGGAGCAAAAAAGACAAACGTCCAGCTTTTGCTGCCACAGCAAAGGTGCCAGCGGGGAAAAGTGATGCTGCTTCTCACTGCCTCCTGGAACCCCTTCAAATGCCCCAGACAATTTGGCCCTCTCTGCTTTCCTGCGCACGCTATCCTCAAAAGCACCTTTTTTCACTTTCGGCGCTGTTTGGAGCAAAAAAGACAAACGTCCACCTTTTGCTGCCACAGCAAAGGTGCCAGCGGGGAAAAGTGATGCTGGTCCTCACTGCCTCCTGGAACCCCTTCAAATGCCCCAGACAATTTGGGCCTCTCTGCTTTCCTGCGCACGCTATCCTCAAAAGCACCTTTTTTCACTTTCGGCGCTGTTTGGAGCAAAAAAGACAAACGTCCAGCTTTTGCTGCCACAGCAAAGGTGCCAGCGGGGAAAAGTGATGCTGGTCCTCACTGCCTCCTGGAACCCCTTCAAATGCCCCAGACAATTTGGCCCTCTCTGCTTTCCTGCGCACTCTATCCTCAAAAGCACCTTTTTTCACTTTCGGCGCTGTTTGGAGCAAAAAAGACAAACGTCCAGCTTTTGCTGCCACAGCAAAGGTGCCAGCGGGGAAAAGTGATGCTGCTTCTCACTGCCTCCTGGAACCCCTTCAAATGCCCCAGACAATTTGGCCCTCTCTGCTTTCCTGCGCACGCTATCCTCAAAAGCACCTTTTTTCACTTTCGGCGCTGTTTGGAGCAAAAAAGACAAACGTCCAGCTTTTGCTGCCACAGCAAAGGTGCCAGCGGGGAAAAGTGATGCTGCTTCTCACTGCCTCCTGGAACCCCTTCAAATGCCCCAGACAATTTGGCCCTCTCTGCTTTCCTGAAAAGTCTATCCTCAAAAGCACCTTTTTTCACTTTCGGCGCTGTTTGGAGCAAAAAAGACAAACGTCCAGCTTTTGCTGCCACAGCAAAGGTGCCAGCGGGGAAAAGTGATGCTGCTTCTCACTGCCTCCTGGAACCCCTTCAAATGCCCCAGACAATTTGGCCCTCTCTGCTTTCCTGCGCACGCTATCCTCAAAAGCACCTTTTTTCACTTTCGGCGCTGTTTGGAGCAAAAAAGACAAACGTCCAGCTTTTGCTGCCACAGCAAAGGTGCCAGCGGGGAAAAGTGATGCTGGTCCTCACTGCCTCCTGGAACCCCTTCAAATGCCCCAGACAATTTGGCCCTCTCTGCTTTCCTGCGCACGCTATCCTCAAAAGCACCTTTTTTCACTTTTGGCGCTGTTTGGAGCAAAAAAGACAAACGTCCAGCTTTTGCTGCCACAGCAAAGGTGCCAGCGGGGAAAAGTGATGCTGGTCCTCACTGCCTCCTGGAACCCCTTCAAATGCCCCAGACAATTTGGCCCTCTCTGCTTTCCTGCGCACTCTATCCTCAAAAGCACCTTTTTTCACTTTCGGCGCTGTTTGGAGCAAAAAAGACAAACGTCCAGCTTTTGCTGCCACAGCAAAGGTGCCAGCGGGGAAAAGTGATGCTGCTTCTCACTGCCTCCTGGAACCCCTTCAAATGCCCCAGACAATTTGACCCTTTCTGCTTTCCTGCGCACGCTATCCTCAAATGCACCTTTTTTCACTTTCGGCGCTGTTTGGAGCAAAAAAGACAAACGTCCAGCTTTTGCTGCCACAGCAAAGGTGCCAGCGGGGAAAAGTGATGCTGGTCCTCACTGCCTCCTGGAACCCCTTCAAATGCCCCAGACAATTTGGCCCTCTCTGCTTTCCTGCGCACGCTATCCTCAAAAGCACCTTTTTTCACTTTCGGCGCTGTTTGGAGCAAAAAAGACAAACGTCCAGCTTTTGCTGCCACAGCAAAGGTGCCAGCGGGGAAAAGTGATGCTGCTTCTCACTGCCTCCTGGAACCCCTTCAAATGCCCCAGACAATTTGGCCCTCTCTGCTTTCCTGCGCACGCTATCCTCAAAAGCACCTTTTTTCACTTTCGGCGCTGTTTGGAGCAAAAAAGACAAACGTCCACCTTTTGCTGCCACAGCAAAGGTGCCAGCGGGGAAAAGTGATGCTGGTCCTCACTGCCTCCTGGAACCCCTTCAAATGCCCCAGACAATTTGGGCCTCTCTGCTTTCCTGCGCACGCTATCCTCAAAAGCACCTTTTTTCACTTTCGGCGCTGTTTGGAGCAAAAAAGACAAACGTCCAGCTTTTGCTGCCACAGCAAAGGTGCCAGCGGGGAAAAGTGATGCTGGTCCTCACTGCCTCCTGGAACCCCTTCAAATGCCCCAGACAATTTGGCCCTCTCTGCTTTCCTGCGCACTCTATCCTCAAAAGCACCTTTTTTCACTTTCGGCGCTGTTTGGAGCAAAAAAGACAAACGTCCAGCTTTTGCTGCCACAGCAAAGGTGCCAGCGGGGAAAAGTGATGCTGCTTCTCACTGCCTCCTGGAACCCCTTCAAATGCCCCAGACAATTTGGCCCTCTCTGCTTTCCTGCGCACGCTATCCTCAAAAGCACCTTTTTTCACTTTCGGCGCTGTTTGGAGCAAAAAAGACAAACGTCCAGCTTTTGCTGCCACAGCAAAGGTGCCAGCGGGGAAAAGTGATGCTGCTTCTCACTGCCTCCTGGAACCCCTTCAAATGCCCCAGACAATTTGGCCCTCTCTGCTTTCCTGAAAAGTCTATCCTCAAAAGCACCTTTTTTCACTTTCGGCGCTGTTTGGAGCAAAAAAGACAAACGTCCAGCTTTTGCTGCCACAGCAAAGGTGCCAGCGGGGAAAAGTGATGCTGCTTCTCACTGCCTCCTGGAACCCCTTCAAATGCCCCAGACAATTTGGCCCTCTCTGCTTTCCTGCGCACGCTATCCTCAAAAGCACCTTTTTTCACTTTCGGCGCTGTTTGGAGCAAAAAAGACAAACGTCCAGCTTTTGCTGCCACAGCAAAGGTGCCAGCGGGGAAAAGTGATGCTGGTCCTCACTGCCTCCTGGAACCCCTTCAAATGCCCCAGACAATTTGGCCCTCTCTGCTTTCCTGCGCACGCTATCCTCAAAAGTACCTTTTTTCACTTTTGGCGCTGTTTGGAGCAAAAAAGACAAACGTCCAGCTTTTGCTGCCACAGCAAAGGTGCCAGCGGGGAAAAGTGATGCTGGTCCTCACTGCCTCCTGGAACCCCTTCAAATGCCCCAGACAATTTGGCCCTCTCTGCTTTCCTGCGCACTCTATCCTCAAAAGCACCTTTTTTCACTTTCGGCGCTGTTTGGAGCAAAAAAGACAAACGTCCAGCTTTTGCTGCCACAGCAAAGGTGCCAGCGGGGAAAAGTGATGCTGCTTCTCACTGCCTCCTGGAACCCCTTCAAATGCCCCAGACAATTTGACCCTTTCTGCTTTCCTGCGCACGCTATCCTCAAATGCACCTTTTTTCACTTTCGGCGCTGGTTGGAGCAAAAAAGACAAACGTCCAGCTTTTGCTGCCACAGCAAAGGTGCCAGCGGGGAAAAGTGATGCTGGTCCTCACTGCCTCCTGGAACCCCTTCAAATGCCCCAGACAATTTGGCCCTCTCTGCTTTCCTGCGCACGCTATCCTCAAAAGCACCTTTTTTCACTTTCGGCGCTGTTTGGAGCAAAAAAGACAAACGTCCAGCTTTTGCTGCCACAGCAAAGGTGCCAGCGGGGAAAAGTGATGCTGGTCCTCACTGCCTCCTGGAACCCCTTCGAATGCCCCAGACAATTTGGCCCTCTCTGCTTTCCTGCGCACTCTATCCTCAAAAGCACCTTTTTTCACTTTCGGCGCTGTTTGGAGCAAAAAAGACAAACGTCCAGCTTTTGCTGCCACAGCAAAGGTGCCAACGGGGAAAAGTGATGCTGGTCCTCACTGCCTCCTGGAACCCCTTCAAATGCCCCAGACAATTTGGCCCTCTCTGCTTTCCTGCGCACGCTATCCTCAAAAGCACCTTTTTTCAATTTCGGCGCTGTTTGGAGCAAAAAAGACAAACGTCCAGCTTTTGCTGCCACAGCAAAGGTGCCAGCGGGGAAAAGTGATGCTGCTTCTCACTGCCTCCTGGAACCCCTTCAAATGCCCCAGACAATTTGGCCCTCTCTGCTTTCCTGCGCACGCTATCCTCAAATGCACCTTTTTTCACTTTCGGCGCTGTTTGGAGCAAAAAAGACAAACGTCCAGCTTTTGCTGCCACAGCAAAGGTGCCAGCGGGGAAAAGTGATGCTGGTCCTCACTGCCTCCTGGAACCCCTTCAAATGCCCCAGACAATTTGGCCCTCTCTGCTTTCCTGAAAAGTCTATCCTCAAAAGCACCTTTTTTCACTTTCGGCGCTGTTTGGAGCAAAAAAGACAAACGTCCAGCTTTTGCTGCCACAGCAAAGGTGCCAGCGGGGAAAAGTGATGCTGCTTCTCACTGCCTCCTGGAACCCCTTCAAATGCCCCAGACAATTTGGCCCTCTCTGCTTTCCTGCGCACTCTATCCTCAAAAGCACCTTTTTTCACTTTCGGCGCTGTTTGGAGCAAAAAAGACAAACGTCCAGCTTTTGCTGCCACAGCAAAGGTGCCAGCGGGGAAAAGTGATGCTGGTCCTCACTGCCTCCTGGAACCCCTTCAAATGCCCCAGACAATTTGGCCCTCTCTGCTTTCCTGCGCACGCTATCCTCAAAAGCACCTTTTTTCACTTTTGGCGCTGTTTGGAGCAAAAAAGACAAACGTCCAGCTTTTGCTGCCACAGCAAAGGTGCCAGCGGGGAAAAGTGATGCTGCTTCTCACTGCCTCCTGGAACCCCTTCAAATGCCCCAGACAATTTGGCCCTCTCTGCTTTCCTGAAAAGTCTATCCTCAAAAGCACCTTTTTTCACTTTCGGCGCTGTTTGGAGCAAAAAAGACAAACGTCCAGCTTTTGCTGCCACAGCAAAGGTGCCAGCGGGGAAAAGTGATGCTGGTCCTCACTGCCTCCTGGAACCCCTTCAAATGCCCCACACAATTTGGCCCTCTCTGCTTTCCTGCGCACGCTATCCTCAAAAGCACCTTTTTTCACTTTCGGCGCTGTTTGGAGCAAAAAAGACAAACGTCCAGCTTTTGCTGCCACAGCAAAGGTGCCAGCGGGGAAAAGTGATGCTGCTTCTCACTGCCTCCTGGAACCCCTTCAAATGCCCCAGACAATTTGGCCCTCTCTGCTTTCCTGCGCACGCTATCCTCAAAAGCACCTTTTTTCACTTTCGGCGCTGTTTGGAGCAAAAAAGACAAACGTCCAGCTTTTGCTGCCACAGCAAAGGTGCCAGCGGGGAAAAGTGATGCTGGTCCTCACTGCCTCCTGGAACCCCTTCAAATGCCCCAGACAATTTGGCCCTCTCTGCTTTCCTGCGCACGCTATCCTCAAAAGCACCTTTTTTCACTTTCGGCGCTGTTTGGAGCAAAAAAGACAAACGTCCAGCTTTTGCTGCCACAGCAAAGGTGCCAGCGGGGAAAAGTGATGCTGCTTCTCACTGCCTCCTGGAACCCCTTCAAATGCCCCAGACAATTTGGCCCTCTCTGCTTTCCTGCGCACTCTATCCTCAAAAGCACCTTTTTTCACTTTCGGCGCTGTTTGGAGCAAAAAAGACAAACGTCCAGCTTTTGCTGCCACAGCAAAGGTGCCAGCGGGGAAAAGTGATGCTGCTTCTCACTGCCTCCTGGAACCCCTTCAAATGCCCCAGACAATTTGGCCCTCTCTGCTTTCCTGAAAAGTCTATCCTCAAAAGCACCTATTTTCACTTTCGGCGCTGTTTGGAGCAAAAAAGACAAACGTCCAGCTTTTGCTGCCACAGCAAAGGTGCCAGCGGGGAAAAGTGATGCTGGTCCTCACTGCCTCCTGGAACCCCTTCAAATGCCCCAGACAATTTGGCCCTCTCTGCTTTCCTGCGCACGCTATCCTCAAAAGCACCTTTTTTCAGTTTCGGCGCTGTTTGGAGCAAAAAAGACAAACGTCCAGCTTTTGCTGCCACAGCAAAGGTGCCAGCAGGGAAAAGTGATGCTGGTCCTCACTGCCTCCTGGAACCCCTTCAAATGCCCCAGACAATTTGGCCCTCTCTGCTTTCCTGAAAAGTCTATCCTCAAAAGCACCTTTTTTCACTTTCGGCGCTGTTTGGAGCAAAAAAGACAAACGTCCAGCTTTTGCTGCCACAGCAAAGGTGCCAGCGGGGAAAAGTGATGCTGGTCCTCACTGCCTCCTGGAACCCCTTCAAATGCCCCAGACAATTTGGCCCTCTCTGCTTTCCTGAAAAGTCTATCCTCAAAAGCACCTTTTTTCACTTTCGGTGCTGTTTGGAGCAAAAAAGACAAACGTCCAGCTTTTGCTGCCACAGCAAAGGTGCCAGCGGGGAAAAGTGATGCTGGTCCTCACTGCCTCCTGGAACCCCTTCAAATGCCCCACACAATTTGGCCCTCTCTGCTTTCCTGCGCACTCTATCCTCAAAAGCACCTTTTTTCACTTTTGGCGCTGTTTGGAGCAAAAAAGACAAACGTCCAGCTTTTGCTGCCACAGCAAAGGTGCCAGCGGGGAAAAGTGATGCTGGTCCTCACTGCCCCCTGGAACCCCTTCAAATGCCCCAGACAATTTGGCCCTCTCTGCTTTCCTGCGCACGCTATCCTGAAAAGCACCTTTTTTCACTTTCGGCGCTGTTTGGAGCAAAAAAGACAAACGTCCAGCTTTTGCTGCCACAGCAAAGGTGCCAGCGGGGAAAAGTGATGCTGCTTCTCACTGCCTCCTGGAACCCCTTTAAATGCCCCAGACAATTTGGCCCTCTCTGCTTTCCTGCGCACGCTATCCTCAAAAGCACCTTTTTTCACTTTCGGCGCTGTTTGGAGCAAAAAAGACAAACGTCCAGCTTTTGCTGCCACAGCAAAGGTGCCAGCGGGGAAAAGTGATGCTGGTCCTCACTGCCTCCTGGAACCCCTTCAAATGCCCCACACAATTTGGCCCTCTCTGCTTTCCTGCGCACGCTATCCTCAAAAGCACCTTTTTTCACTTTCGGCGCTGTTTGGAGCAAAAAAGACAAACGTCCAGCTTTTGCTGCCACAGCAAAGGTGCCAGCGGGGAAAAGTGATGCTGCTTCTCACTGCCTCCTGGAACCCCTTCAAATGCCCCAGACAATTTGGCCCTCTCTGCTTTCCTGCGCACGCTATCCTCAAAAGCACCTTTTTTCACTTTCGGCGCTGTTTGGAGCAAAAAAGACAAACGTCCAGCTTTTGCTGCCACAGCAAAGGTGCCAGCGGGGAAAAGTGATGCTGGTCCTCACTGCCTCCTGGAACCCCTTCAAATGCCCCAGACAATTTGGCCCTCTCTGCTTTCCTGCGCACGCTATCCTCAAATGCACCTTTTTTCACTTTCGGCGCTGTTTGGAGCAAAAAAGACAAACGTCCAGCTTTTGCTGCCACAGCAAAGGTGCCAGCGGGGAAAAGTGATGCTGGTCCTCACTGCCTCCTGGAACCCCTTCAAATGCCCCAGACAATTTGGCCCTCTCTGCTTTCCTGAAAAGTCTATCCTCAAAAGCACCTTTTTTCACTTTCGGCGCTGTTTGGAGCAAAAAAGACAAACGTCCAGCTTTTGCTGTCACAGCAAAGGTGCCAGCGGGGAAAAGTGATGCTGCTTCTCACTGCCTCCTGGAACCCCTTCAAATGCCCCAGACAATTTGGCCCTATCTGCTTTCCTGCGCACGCTATCCTCAAAAGCACCTTTTTTCACTTTCGGCGCTGTTTGGAGCAAAAAAGACAAACGTCCAGCTTTTGCTGCCACAGCAAAGGTGCCAGCGGGGAAAAGTGATGCTGGTCCTCACTGCCTCCTGGAACCCCTTCAAATGCCCCACACAATTTGGCCCTCTCTGCTTTCCTGCGCACTCTATCCTCAAAAGCACCTTTTTTCACTTTCGGCGCTGTTTGGAGCAAAAAAGACAAACGTCCAGCTTTTGCTGCCACAGCAAAGGTGCCAGCGGGGAAAAGTGATGCTGGTCCTCACTGCCTCCTGGAACCCCTTCAAATGCCCCAGACAATTTGGCCCTCTCTGCTTTCCTGCGCACTCTATCCTCAAAAGCACCTTTTTTCACTTTCGGCGCTGTTTGGAGCAAAAAAGACAAATGTCCAGCTTTTGCTGCCACAGCAAAGGTGCCAGCGGGGAAAAGTGATGCTGCTTCTCACTGCCTCCTGGAACCCCTTCAAATGCCCCAGACAATTTGGCCCTCTCTGCTTTCCTGCGCACGCTATCCTGAAAAGCACCTTTTTTCACTTTCGGCGCTGTTTGGAGCAAAAAAGACAAACGTCCAGCGTTTGCTGCCACAGCAAAGGTGCCAGCGGGGAAAAGTGATGCTGGTCCTCACTGCCTCCTGGAACCCCTTCAAATGCCCCAGACAATTTGGCCCTCTCTGCTTTCCTGCGCACACTATCCTCAAAAGCACCTTTTTTAACTTTTGGCACTGTTTGGAGCAAAAAAGACAAATGTCCAGCTTTTGCTGCCACAGCAAAGGTGCCAGCGGGGAAAAGTGATGCTGGTCCTCACTGCCTCCTGGAACCCCTTCAAATGCCCCACACAATTTGGCCCTCTCTGCTTTCCTGCGCACGCTATCCTCAAAAGCACCTTTTTTCACTTTCGGCGCTGTTTGGAGCAAAAAAGACAAACGTCCAGCTTTTGCTGCCACAGCAAAGGTGCCAGCGGGGAAAAGTGATGCTGGTCCTCACTGCCTCCTGGAACCCCTTCAAATGCCCCAGACAATTTGGCCCTCTCTGCTTTCCTGCGCACGCTATCCTCAAAAGCACCTTTTTTCACTTTCGGCGCTATTTGGAGCAAAAAAGACAAACGTCCAGCTTTTGCTGCCACAGCAAAGGTGCCAGCGGGGAAAAGTGATGCTGCTTCTCACTGCCTCCTGGAACCCCTTCAAATGCCCCAGACAATTTGGCCCTCTCTGCTTTCCTGAAAAGTCTATCCTCAAAAGCACCTTTTTTCACTTTCGGCGCTGTTTGGAGCAAAAAAGACAAACGTCCAGCTTTTGCTGCCACAGCAAAGGTGCCAGCGGGGAAAAGTGATGCTGCTTCTCACTGCCTCCTGGAACCCCTTCAAATGCCCCAGACAATTTGGCCCTCTCTGCTTTCCTGAAAAGTCTTTCCTCAAAAGCACCTTTTTTCACTTTCGGCGCTGTTTGGAGCAAAAAAGACAAACGTCCAGCTTTTGCTGCCACAGCAAAGGTGCCAGCGGGGAAAAGTGATGCTGCTTCTCACTGCCTCCTGGAACCCCTTCAAATGCCCCAGACAATTTGGCCCTCTCTGCTTTCCTGCGCACTCTATCCTCAAAAGCACCTTTTTTCACTTTCGGCGCTGTTTGGAGCAAAAAAGACAAACGTCCAGCTTTTGCTGCCACAGCAAAGGTGCCAGCGGGAAAAGTGATGCTGCTTCTCACTGCCTCCTGGAACCCCTTCAAATGCCCCAGACAATTTGGCCCTCTCTGCTTTCCTGCGCACGTTATCCTCAAAAGCACCTTTTTTCACTTTCGGCGCTGTTTGGAGCAAAAAAGACAAACGTCCAGCTTTTGCTGCCACAGCAAAGGTGCCAGCGGGGAAAAGTGATGCTGGTCCTCACTGCCTCCTGGAACCCCTTCAAATGCCCCAGACAATTTGGCCCTCTCTGCTTTCCTGCGCACGCTATCCTCAAAAGCACCTTTTTCACTTTCGGCGCTGTTTGGAGCAAAAAAGACAAACGTCCAGCTTTTGCTGCCACAGCAAAGGTGCCAGCGGGGAAAAGTGATGCTGCTTCTCACTGCCTCCTGGAACCCCTTCAAATGCCCCAGACAATTTGGCCCTCTCTGCTTTCCTGCGCACGCTATCCTCAAAAGCATCTTTTTTCACTTTCGGCGCTGTTTGGAGCAAAAAAGACAAACGTCCAGCTTTTGCTGCCACAGCAAAAGGTGCCAGCGGGGAAAAGTGATGCTGGTCCTCACTGCCTCCTGGAACCCCTTCAAATGCCCCAGACAATTTGGCCCTCTCTGCTTTCCTGCGCACTCTATCCTCAAAAGCACCTTTTTTCACTTTCGGCGCTGTTTGGAGCAAAAAAGACAAACGTCCAGCTTTTGCTGCCACAGCAAAGGTGCCAGCGGGGAAAAGTGATGCTGCTTCTCACTGCCTCCTGGAACCCCTTCAAATGCCCCAGACAATTTGGCCCTCTCTGCTTTCCTGCGCACGCTATCCTCAAATGCACCTTTTTTCACTTTCGGCGCTGTTTGGAGCAAAAAAGACAAACGTCCAGCTTTTGGTGCCACAGCAAAGGTGCCAGCGGGGAAAAGTGATGCTGCTTCTCACTGCCTCCTGGAACCCCTTCAAATGCCCCAGACAATTTGGCCCTCTCTGCTTTCCTGCGCACGCTATCCTCAAAAGCACCTTTTTTCACTTTTGGCGCTGTTTGGAGCAAAAAAAAACAAACGTCCAGCTTTTGCTGCCACAGCAAAGGTGCCAGCGGGGAAAAGTGATGCTGGTCCTCACTGCCTCCTGGAACCCCTTCAAATGCCCCACACAATTTGGCCCTCTCTGCTTTCCTGCGCACGCTATCCTCAAAAGCACCTTTTTTCACTTTCGGCGCTGTTTGGAGCAAAAAAGACAAACGTCCAGCTTTTGCTGCCACAGCAAAGGTGCCAGCGGGGAAAAGTGATGCTGCTTCTCACTGCCTCCTGGAACCCCTTCAAATGCCCCAGACAATTTGGCCCTCTCTGCTTTCCTGCGCACGCTATCCTCAAAAGCACCTTTTTTCACTTTCGGCGCTGTTTGGAGCAAAAAAGACAAACGTCCAGCTTTTGCTGCCACAGCAAAGGTGCCAGCGGGGAAAAGTGATGCTGCTTCTCACTGCCTCCTGGAACCCCTTCAAATGCCCCAGACAATTTGGCCCTCTCTGCTTTCCTGAAAAGTCTATCCTCAAAAGCACCTTTTTTCACTTTCGGCGCTGTTTGGAGCAAAAAAGACAAACGTCCAGCTTTTGCTGCCACAGCAAAGGTGCCAGCGGGGAAAAGTGATGCTGGTCCTCACTGCCTCCTGGAACCCCTTCAAATGCCCCACACAATTTGGCCCTCTCTGCTTTCCTGCGCACGCTATCCTCAAAAGCACCTTTTTTCACTTTCGGCGCTGTTTGGAGCAAAAAAGACAAACGTCCAGCTTTTGCTGCCACAGCAAAGGTGCCAGCGGGGAAAAGTGATGCTGCTTCTCACTGCCTCCTGGAACCCCTTCAAATGCCCCAGACAGTTTGGCCCTATCTGCTTTCCTGCGCACGCTATCCTCAAAAGCACCTTTTTTCAATTTTGGCGCTGTTTGGAGCAAAAAAGACAAACGTCCAGCTTTTGCTGCCACAGCAAAGGTGCCAGCGGGGAAAAGTGATGCTGGTCCTCACTGCCTCCTGGAACCCCTTCAAATGCCCCAGACAATTTGGCCCTCTCTGCTTTCCTGCGCACGCTATCCTCAAAAGCACCTTTTTTCACTTTCGGCGCTGTTTGGAGCAAAAAAGACAAACGTCCAGCTTTTGCTGCCACAGCAAAGGTGCCAGCGGGGAAAAGTGATGCTGGTCCTCACTGCCTCCTGGAACCCCTTCAAATGCCCCAGACAATTTGGCCCTCTCTGCTTTCCTGAAAAGTCTATCCTCAAAAGCACCTTTTTTCACTTTCGGCGCTGTTTGGAGCAAAAAAGACAAACGTCCAGCTTTTGCTGTCACAGCAAAGGTGCCAGCGGGGAAAAGTGATGCTGCTTCTCACTGCCTCCTGGAACCCCTTCAAATGCCCCAGACAGTTTGGCCCTCTCTGCTTTCCTGCGCACGCTATCCTCAAAAGCACCTTTTTTCACTTTCGGCGCTGTTTGGAGCAAAAAAGACAAACGTCCAGCTTTTGCTGCCACAGCAAAGGTGCCAGCAGGGAAAAGTGATGCTGGTCCTCACTGCCTCCTGGAACCCCTTCAAATGCCCCAGACAATTTGGCCCTCTCTGCTTTCCTGCGCACTCTATCCTCAAAAGCACCTTTTTTCACTTTCGGCGCTGTTTGGAGCAAAAAAGACAAACGTCCAGCTTTTGCTGCCACAGCAAAGGTGCCAGCGGGGAAAAGTGATGCTGCTTCTCACTGCCTCCTGGAACCCCTTCAAATGCCCCAGACAATTTGGCCCTCTCTGCTTTCCTGCGCACGCTATCCTCAAAAGCACCTTTTTTCACTTTCGGCGCTGTTTGGAGCAAAAAAGACAAACGTCCAGCTTTTGCTGCCACAGCAAAGGTGCCAGCGGGGAAAAGTGATGCTGGTCCTCACTGCCTCCTGGAACCCCTTCAAATGCCCCAGACAATTTGGCCCTCTCTGCTTTCCTGCGCACGCTATCCTCAAATGCACCTTTTTTCACTTTCGGCGCTGTTTGGAGCAAAAAAGACAAACGTCCAGCTTTTGCTGCCACAGCAAAGGTGCCAGCGGGGAAAAGTGATGCTGGTCCTCACTGCCTCCTGGAACCCCTTCAAATGCCCCAGACAATTTGGCCCTCTCTGCTTTCCTGAAAAGTCTATCCTCAAAAGCACCTTTTTTCACTTTCGGCGCTGTTTGGAGCAAAAAAGACAAACGTCCAGCTTTTGCTGCCACAGCAAAGGTGCCAGCGGGGAAAAGTGATGCTGCTTCTCACTGCCTCCTGGAACCCCTTCAAATGCCCCAGACAATTTGGCCCTATCTGCTTTCCTGCGCACGCTATCCTCAAAAGCACCTTTTTTCACTTTCGGCGCTGTTTGGAGCAAAAAAGACAAACGTCCAGCTTTTGCTGCCACAGCAAAGGTGCCAGCGGGGAAAAGTGATGCTGGTCCCTCACTGCCTCCTGGAACCCCTTCAAATGCCCCAGACAATTTGGCCCTCTCTGCTTTCCTGCGCACGCTATCCTCAAAAGCACCTTTTTTCACTTTCGGCGCTGTTTGGAGCAAAAAAGACAAACGTCCAGCTTTTGCTGCCACAGCAAAGGTGCCAGCGGGGAAAAGTGATGCTGGTCCTCACTGCCTCCTGGAACCCCTTCAAATGCCCCAGACAATTTGGCCCTCTCTGCTTTCCCTGCGCACTCTATCCTCAAAAGCACCTTTTTTCACTTTCGGCGCTGTTTGGAGCAAAAAAGACAAATGTCCAGCTTTTGCTGCCACAGCAAAGGTGCCAGCGGGGAAAAGTGATGCTGCTTCTCACTGCCTCCTGGAACCCCTTCAAATGCCCCAGACAATTTGGCCCTCTCTGCTTTCCTGCGCACGCTATCCTGAAAAGCACCTTTTTTCACATTCGGCGCTGTTTGGAGCAAAAAAGACAAACGTCCAGCGTTTGCTGCCACAGCAAAGGTGCCAGCGGGGAAAAGTGATGCTGGTCCTCACTGCCTCCTGGAACCCCTTCAAATGCCCCAGACAATTTGGCCCTCTCTGCTTTCCTGCGCACGCTATCCTCAAAAGCACCTTTTTTCACTTTCGGCGCTGTTTGGAGCAAAAAAGACAAACGTCCAGCTTTTGCTGCCACAGCAAAGGTGCCAGCGGGGAAAAGTGATGCTGGTCCTCACTGCCTCCTGGAACCCCTTCAAATGCCCCACACAATTTGGCCCTCTCTGCTTTCCTGCGCACGCTATCCTCAAAAGCACCTTTTTTCACTTTCGGCGCTGTTTGGAGCAAAAAAGACAAACGTCCAGCTTTTGCTGCCACAGCAAAGGTGCCAGCGGGGAAAAGTGATGCTGGTCCTCACTGCCTCCTGGAACCCCTTCAAATGCCCCAGACAATTTGGCCCTCTCTGCTTTCCTGCGCACGCTATCCTCAAAAGCACCTTTTTTCACTTTCGGCGCTATTTGGAGCAAAAAAGACAAACGTCCAGCTTTTGCTGCCACAGCAAAGGTGCCAGCGGGGAAAAGTGATGCTGCTTCTCACTGCCTCCTGGAACCCCTTCAAATGCCCCAGACAATTTGGCCCTCTCTGCTTTCCTGAAAAGTCTATCCTCAAAAGCACCTTTTTTCACTTTCGGCGCTGTTTGGAGCAAAAAAGACAAACGTCCAGCTTTTGCTGCCACAGCAAAGGTGCCAGCGGGGAAAAGTGATGCTGCTTCTCACTGCCTCCTGGAACCCCTTCAAATGCCCCAGACAATTTGGCCCTCTCTGCTTTCCTGAAAAGTCTATCCTCAAAAGCACCTTTTTTCACTTTCGGCGCTGTTTGGAGCAAAAAAGACAAACGTCCAGCTTTTGCTGCCACAGCAAAGGTGCCAGCGGGGAAAAGTGATGCTGCTTCTCACTGCCTCCTGGAACCCCTTCAAATGCCCCAGACAATTTGGCCCTCTCTGCTTTCCTGCGCACTCTATCCTCAAAAGCACCTTTTTTCACTTTCGGCGCTGTTTGGAGCAAAAAAGACAAACGTCCAGCTTTTGCTGCCACAGCAAAGGTGCCAGCGGGAAAAGTGATGCTGCTTCTCACTGCCTCCTGGAACCCCTTCAAATGCCCCAGACAATTTGGCCCTCTCTGCTTTCCTGCGCACGTTATCCTCAAAAGCACCTTTTTCACTTTCGGCGCTGTTTGGAGCAAAAAAGACAAACGTCCAGCTTTTGCTGCCACAGCAAAGGTGCCAGCGGGGAAAAGTGATGCTGGTCCTCACTGCCTCCTGGAACCCCTTCAAATGCCCCAGACAATTTGGCCCTCTCTGCTTTCCTGCGCACGCTATCCTCAAAAGCACCTTTTTTCACTTTCGGCGCTGTTTGGAGCAAAAAAGACAAACGTCCAGCTTTTGCTGCCACAGCAAAGGTGCCAGCGGGGAAAAGTGATGCTGCTTCTCACTGCCTCCTGGAACCCCTTCAAATGCCCCAGACAATTTGGCCCTCTCTGCTTTCCTGCGCACGCTATCCTCAAAAGCATCTTTTTTCACTTTCGGCGCTGTTTGGAGCAAAAAAGACAAACGTCCAGCTTTTGCTGCCACAGCAAAGGTGCCAGCAGGGAAAAGTGATGCTGGTCCTCACTGCCTCCTGGAACCCCTTCAAATGCCCCAGACAATTTGGCCCTCTCTGCTTTCCTGCGCACTCTATCCTCAAAAGCACCTTTTTTCACTTTCGGCGCTGTTTGGAGCAAAAAAGACAAACGTCCAGCTTTTGCTGCCACAGCAAAGGTGCCAGCGGGGAAAAGTGATGCTGCTTCTCACTGCCTCCTGGAACCCCTTCAAATGCCCCAGACAATTTGGCCCTCTCTGCTTTCCTGCGCACGCTATCCTCAAATGCACCTTTTTTCACTTTCGGCGCTGTTTGGAGCAAAAAAGACAAACGTCCAGCTTTTGCTGCCACAGCAAAGGTGCCAGCGGGGAAAAGTGATGCTGCTTCTCACTGCCTCCTGGAACCCCTTCAAATGCCCCAGACAATTTGGCCCTCTCTGCTTTCCTGCGCACGCTATCCTCAAAAGCACCTTTTTTCACTTTTGGCGCTGTTTGGAGCAAAAAAAAACAAACGTCCAGCTTTTCCTGCCACAGCAAAGGTGCCAGCGGGGAAAAGTGATGCTGGTCCTCACTGCCTCCTGGAACCCCTTCAAATGCCCCACACAATTTGGCCCTCTCTGCTTTCCTGCGCACGCTATCCTCAAAAGCACCTTTTTCACTTTCGGCGCTGTTTGGAGCAAAAAAGACAAACGTCCAGCTTTTGCTGCCACAGCAAAGGTGCCAGCGGGGAAAAGTGATGCTGCTTCTCACTGCCTCCTGGAACCCCTTCAAATGCCCCAGACAATTTGGCCCTCTCTGCTTTCCTGCGCACGCTATCCTCAAAAGCACCTTTTTTCACTTTCGGCGCTGTTTGGAGCAAAAAAGACAAACGTCCAGCTTTTGCTGCCACAGCAAAGGTGCCAGCGGGGAAAAGTGATGCTGCTTCTCACTGCCTCCTGGAACCCCTTCAAATGCCCCAGACAATTTGGCCCTCTCTGCTTTCCTGAAAAGTCTATCCTCAAAAGCACCTTTTTTCACTTTCGGCGCTGTTTGGAGCAAAAAAGACAAACGTCCAGCTTTTGCTGCCACAGCAAAGGTGCCAGCGGGGAAAAGTGATGCTGGTCCTCACTGCCTCCTGGAACCCCTTCAAATGCCCCACACAATTTGGCCCTCTCTGCTTTCCTGCGCACGCTATCCTCAAAAGCACCTTTTTTCACTTTCGGCGCTGTTTGGAGCAAAAAAGACAAACGTCCAGCTTTTGCTGTCACAGCAAAGGTGCCAGCGGGGAAAAGTGATGCTGCTTCTCACTGCCTCCTGGAACCCCTTCAAATGCCCCAGACAGTTTGGCCCTATCTGCTTTCCTGCGCACGCTATCCTCAAAAGCACCTTTTTTCAATTTCGGCGCTGTTTGGAGCAAAAAAGACAAACGTCCAGCTTTTGCTGCCACAGCAAAGGTGCCAGCGGGGAAAAGTGATGCTGGTCCTCACTGCCTCCTGGAACCCCTTCAAATGCCCCAGACAATTTGGCCCTCTCTGCTTTCCTGCGCACGCTATCCTCAAAAGCACCTTTTTTCACTTTCGGCGCTGTTTGGAGCAAAAAAGACAAACGTCCAGCTTTTGCTGCCACAGCAAAGGTGCCAGCGGGGAAAAGTGATGCTGGTCCTCACTGCCTCCTGGAACCCCTTCAAATGCCCCAGACAATTTGGCCCTCTCTGCTTTCCTGAAAAGTCTATCCTCAAAAGCACCTTTTTTCACTTTCGGCGCTGTTTGGAGCAAAAAAGACAAACGTCCAGCTTTTGCTGTCACAGCAAAGGTGCCAGCGGGGAAAAGTGATGCTGCTTCTCACTGCCTCCTGGAACCCCTTCAAATGCCCCAGACAGTTTGGCCCTATCTGCTTTCCTGCGCACGCTATCCTCAAAAGCACCTTTTTTCACTTTCGGCGCTGTTTGGAGCAAAAAAGACAAACGTCCAGCTTTTGCTGCCACAGCAAAGGTGCCAGCGGGGAAAAGTGATGCTGGTCCTCACTGCCTCCTGGAACCCCTTCAAATGCCCCAGACAATTTGGCCCTCTCTGCTTTCCTGCGCACGCTATCCTCAAAAGCACCTTTTTTCACTTTCGGCGCTGTTTGGAGCAAAAAAGACAAACGTCCAGCTTTTGCTGCCACAGCAAAGGTGCCAGCGGGGAAAAGTGATGCTGGTCCTCACTGCCTCCTGGAACCCCTTCAAATGCCCCACACAATTTGGCCCTCTCTGCTTTCCTGCGCACGCTATCCTCAAAAGCACCTTTTTCACTTTCGGCGCTGTTTGGAGCAAAAAAGACAAACGTCCAGCTTTTGCTGCCACAGCAAAGGTGCCAGCGGGGAAAAGTGATGCTGGTCCTCACTGCCTCCTGGAACCCCTTCAAATGCCCCAGACAATTTGGCCCTCTCTGCTTTCCTGCGCACGCTATCCTCAAAAGCACCTTTTTTCACTTTCGGCGCTATTTGGAGCAAAAAAGACAAACGTCCAGCTTTTGCTGCCACAGCAAAGGTGCCAGCGGGGAAAAGTGATGCTGCTTCTCACTGCCTCCTGGAACCCCTTCAAATGCCCCAGACAATTTGGCCCTCTCTGCTTTCCTGCGCACGCTATCCTCAAATGCACCTTTTTTCACTTTCGGCGCTGTTTGGAGCAAAAAAGACAAACGTCCAGCTTTTGCTGCCACAGCAAAGGTGCCAGCGGGGAAAAGTGATGCTGCTTCTCACTGCCTCCTGGAACCCCTTCAAATGCCCCAGACAATTTGGCCCTCTCTGCTTTCCTGAAAAGTCTATCCTCAAAAGCACCTTTTTTCACTTTCGGCGCTGTTTGGAGCAAAAAAGACAAACGTCCAGCTTTTGCTGCCACAGCAAAGGTGCCAGCGGGGAAAAGTGATGCTGCTTCTCACTGCCTCCTGGAACCCCTTCAAATGCCCCACACAATTTGGCCCTCTCTGCTTTCCTGCGCACTCTATCCTCAAAAGCACCTTTTTTCACTTTCGGCGCTGTTTGGAGCAAAAAAGACAAACGTCCAGCTTTTGCTGCCACAGCAAAGGTGCCAGCGGGGAAAAGTGATGCTGCTTCTCACTGCCTCCTGGAACCCTTCAAATGCCCCAGACAATTTGGCCCTCTCTGCTTTCCTGCGCACGCTATCCTCAAAAGCACCTTTTTTCACTTTCGGCGCTGTTTGGAGCAAAAAAGACAAACGTCCAGCTTTTGCTGCCACAGCAAAGGTGCCAGCGGGGAAAAGTGATGCTGCTTCTCACTGCCTCCTGGAACCCCTTCAAATGCCCCAGACAATTTGGCCCTCTCTGCTATCCTGAAAGTCTATCCTCAAAAGCACCTTTTTTCACTTCCGGCGCTGTTTGGAGCAAAAAAGACAAACGTCCAGCTTTTGCTGCCACAGCAAAGGTGCCAGCGGGGAAAAGTGATGCTGCTTCTCACTGCCTCCTGGAACCCCTTCAAATGCCCCACACCAATTTGGCACTCTCTGCTTTCCTGCGCACTCTATCCTCAAAAGCACCTTTTTTCACTTTCGGCGCTGTTTGGAGCAAAAAAGACAAACGTCCAGCTTTTGCTGCCACAGCAAAGGTGCCAGCGGGGAAAAGTGATGCTGCTTCTCACTGCCTCCTGGAACCCCTTCAAATGCCCCAGACAATTTGGCCCTCTCTGCTTTCCTGCGCACGCTATCCTCAAAAGCACCTTTTTTCAATTTTGGCGCTGTTTGGAGCAAAAAAGACAAACGTCCAGCTTTTGCTGCCACAGCAAAGGTGCCAGCGGGGAAAAGTGATGCTGGTCCTCACTGCCTCCTGGAACCCCTTCAAATGCCCCAGACAATTTGGCCCTCTCTGCTTTCCTGCGCACGCTATCCTCAAAAGCACCTTTTTTCACTTTCGGCGCTGTTTGGAGCAAAAAAGACAAACGTCCAGCTTTTGCTGCCACAGCAAAGGTGCCAGCGGGGAAAAGTGATGCTGGTCCTCACTGCCTCCTGGAACCCCTTCAAATGCCCCAGACAATTTGGCCCCTCTCTGCTTTCCTGAAAAGTCTATCCTCAAAAGCACCTTTTTCACTTTCGGCGCTGTTTGGAGCAAAAAAGACAAACGTCCAGCTTTTGCTGTCACAGCAAAGGTGCCAGCGGGGAAAAGTGATGCTGCTTCTCACTGCCTCCTGGAACCCCTTCAAATGCCCCAGACAGTTTGGCCCTCTCTGCTTTCCTGCGCACGCTATCCTCAAAAGCACCTTTTTTCACTTTCGGCGCTGTTTGGAGCAAAAAAGACAAACGTCCAGCTTTTGCTGCCACAGCAAAGGTGCCAGCAGGGAAAAGTGATGCTGGTCCTCACTGCCTCCTGGAACCCCTTCAAATGCCCCAGACAATTTGGCCCTCTCTGCTTTCCTGCGCACTCTATCCTCAAAAGCACCTTTTTTCACTTTCGGCGCTGTTTGGAGCAAAAAAGACAAACGTCCAGCTTTTGCTGCCACAGCAAAGGTGCCAGCGGGGAAAAGTGATGCTGCTTCTCACTGCCTCCTGGAACCCCTTCAAATGCCCCAGACAATTTGGCCCTCTCTGCTTTCCTGCGCACGCTATCCTCAAAAGCACCTTTTTTCACTTTCGGCGCTGTTTGGAGCAAAAAAGACAAACGTCCAGCTTTTGCTGCCACAGCAAAGGTGCCAGCGGGGAAAAGTGATGCTGGTCCTCACTGCCTCCTGGAACCCCTTCAAATGCCCCCAGACAATTTGGCCCTCTCTGCTTTCCTGCGCACGCTATCCTCAAATGCACCTTTTTTCACTTTCGGCGCTGTTTGGAGCAAAAAAGACAAACGTCCAGCTTTTGCTGCCACAGCAAAGGTGCCAGCGGGGAAAAGTGATGCTGGTCCTCACTGCCTCCTGGAACCCCTTCAAATGCCCCAGACAATTTGGCCCTCTCTGCTTTCCTGAAAAGTCTATCCTCAAAAGCACCTTTTTTCACTTTCGGCGCTGTTTGGAGCAAAAAAGACAAACGTCCAGCTTTGCTGCCACAGCAAAGGTGCCAGCGGGGAAAAGTGATGCTGCTTCTCACTGCCTCCTGGAACCCCTTCAAATGCCCCAGACAATTTGGCCCTATCTGCTTTCCTGCGCACGCTATCCTCAAAAGCACCTTTTTTCACTTTCGGCGCTGTTTGGAGCAAAAAAGACAAACGTCCAGCTTTGCTGCCACAGCAAAGGTGCCAGCGGGGAAAAGTGATGCTGGTCCTCACTGCCTCCTGGAACCCCTTCAAATGCCCCAGACAATTTGGCCCTCTCTGCTTTCCTGCGCACGCTATCCTCAAAAGCACCTTTTTTCACTTTCGGCGCTGTTTGGAGCAAAAAGACAAACGTCCAGCTTTTGCTGCCACAGCAAAGGTGCCAGCGGGGAAAAGTGATGCTGGTCCTCACTGCCTCCTGGAACCCCTTCAAATGCCCCAGACAATTTGGCCCTCTCTGCTTTCCTGCGCACTCTATCCTCAAAAGCACCTTTTTTCACTTTCGGCGCTGTTTGGAGCAAAAAAGACAAATGTCCAGCTTTTGCTGCCACAGCAAAGGTGCCAGCGGGGAAAAGTGATGCTGCTTCTCACTGCCTCCTGGAACCCCTTCAAATGCCCCAGACAATTTGGCCCTCTCTGCTTTCCTGCGCACGCTATCCTGAAAAGCACCTTTTTTCACATTCGGCGCTGTTTGGAGCAAAAAAGACAAACGTCCAGCGTTTGCTGCCACAGCAAAGGTGCCAGCGGGGAAAAGTGATGCTGGTCCTCACTGCCTCCTGGAACCCCTTCAAATGCCCCAGACAATTTGGCCCTCTCTGCTTTCCTGCGCACGCTATCCTCAAAAGCACCTTTTTTCACTTTCGGCGCTGTTTGGAGCAAAAAAGACAAACGTCCAGCTTTTGCTGCCACAGCAAAGGTGCCAGCGGGGAAAAGTGATGCTGGTCCTCACTGCCTCCTGGAACCCCTTCAAATGCCCCACACAATTTGGCCCTCTCTGCTTTCCTGCGCACGCTATCCTCAAAAGCACCTTTTTTCACTTTCGGCGCTGTTTGGAGCAAAAAAGACAAACGTCCAGCTTTTGCTGCCACAGCAAAGGTGCCAGCGGGGAAAAGTGATGCTGGTCCTCACTGCCTCCTGGAACCCCTTCAAATGCCCCAGACAATTTGGCCCTCTCTGCTTTCCTGCGCACGCTATCCTCAAAAGCACCTTTTTTCACTTTCGGCGCTATTTGGAGCAAAAAAGACAAACGTCCCAGCTTTTGCTGCCACAGCAAAGGTGCCAGCGGGGAAAAGTGATGCTGCTTCTCACTGCCTCCTGGAACCCCTTCAAATGCCCCAGACAATTTGGCCCTCTCTGCTTTCCTGAAAAGTCTATCCTCAAAAGCACCTTTTTTCACTTTCGGCGCTGTTTGGAGCAAAAAAGACAAACGTCCAGCTTTTGCTGCCAAGCAAAGGTGCCAGCGGGGAAAAGTGATGCTGCTTCTCACTGCCTCCTGGAACCCCTTCAAATGCCCCAGACAATTTGGCCCTCTCTGCTTTCCTGAAAAGTCTATCCTCAAAAGCACCTTTTTTCACTTTCGGCGCTGTTTGGAGCAAAAAAGACAAACGTCCAGCTTTTGCTGCCACAGCAAAGGTGCCAGCGGGGAAAAGTGATGCTGCTTCTCACTGCCTCCTGGAACCCCTTCAAATGCCCCAGACAATTTGGCCCTCTCTGCTTTCCTGCGCACTCTATCCTCAAAAGCACCTTTTTTCACTTTCGGCGCTGTTTGGAGCAAAAAAGACAAACGTCCAGCTTTTGCTGCCACAGCAAAGGTGCCAGCGGGGAAAAGTGATGCTGCTTCTCACTGCCTCCTGGAACCCCTTCAAATGCCCCAGACAATTTGGCCCTCTCTGCTTTCCTGCGCACGTTATCCTCAAAAGCACCTTTTTTCACTTTCGGCGCTGTTTGGAGCAAAAAAGACAAACGTCCAGCTTTTGCTGCCACAGCAAAGGTGCCAGCGGGGAAAAGTGATGCTGGTCCTCACTGCCTCCTGGAACCCCTTCAAATGCCCCAGACAATTTGGCCCTCTCTGCTTTCCTGCGCACGCTATCCTCAAAAGCACCTTTTTTCACTTTCGGCGCTGTTTGGAGCAAAAAAGACAAACGTCCAGCTTTTGCTGCCACAGCAAAGGTGCCAGCGGGAAAAGTGATGCTGCTTCTCACTGCCTCCTGGAACCCTTCAAATGCCCCAGACAATTTGGCCCTCTCTGCTTTCCTGCGCACGCTATCCTCAAAAGCATCTTTTTTCACTTTCGGCGCTGTTTGGAGCAAAAAAGACAAACGTCCAGCTTTTGCTGCCACAGCAAAGGTGCCAGCAGGGAAAAGTGATGCTGGTCCTCACTGCCTCCTGGAACCCCTTCAAATGCCCCAGACAATTTGGCCCTCTCTGCTTTCCTGCGCACTCTATCCTCAAAAGCACCTTTTTTCACTTTCGGCGCTGTTTGGAGCAAAAAAAGACAAACGTCCAGCTTTTGCTGCCACAGCAAAGGTGCCAGCGGGGAAAAGTGATGCTGCTTCTCACTGCCTCCTGGAACCCCTTCAAATGCCCCAGACAATTTGGCCCTCTCTGCTTTCCCTGCGCACGCTATCCTCAAATGCACCTTTTTTCACTTTCGGCGCTGTTTGGAGCAAAAAGACAAACGTCCAGCTTTTGCTGCCCACAGCAAAGGTGCCAGCGGGGAAAAGTGATGCTGCTTCTCACTGCCTCCTGGAACCCCTTCAAATGCCCCAGACAATTTGGCCCTCTCTGCTTTCCTGCGCACGCTATCCTCCAAAAGCACCTTTTTTTCACTTTTGGCGCTGTTTGGAGCAAAAAAAACAAACGTCCAGCTTTTCCTGCCACAGCAAAGGTGCCAGCGGGGAAAAGTGATGCTGGTCCTCACTGCCTCCTGGAACCCCTTCAAATGCCCCACACAATTTGGCCCTCTCTGCTTTCCTGCGCACGCTATCCTCAAAAGCACCTTTTTTCACTTTCGGCGCTGTTTGGAGCAAAAAAGACAAACGTCCAGCTTTTGCTGCCACAGCAAAGGTGCCAGCGGGGAAAAGTGATGCTGCTTCTCACTGCCTCCTGGAACCCCTTCAAATGCCCCAGACAATTTGGCCCTCTCTGCTTTCCTGCGCACGCTATCCTCAAAAGCACCTTTTTTCACTTTCGGCGCTGTTTGGAGCAAAAAAGACAAACGTCCAGCTTTTGCTGCCACAGCAAAGGTGCCAGCGGGGAAAAGTGATGCTGCTTCTCACTGCCTCCTGGAACCCCTTCAAATGCCCCAGACAATTTGGCCCTCTCTGCTTTCCTGAAAAGTCTATCCTCAAAAGCACCTTTTTTCACTTTCGGCGCTGTTTGGAGCAAAAAAGACAAACGTCCAGCTTTTGCTGCCACAGCAAAGGTGCCAGCGGGGAAAAGTGATGCTGGTCCTCACTGCCTCCTGGAACCCCTTCAAATGCCCCACACAATTTGGCCCTCTCTGCTTTCCTGCGCACGCTATCCTCAAAAGCACCTTTTTTCACTTTCGGCGCTGTTTGGAGCAAAAAAGACAAACGTCCAGCTTTTGCTGTCACAGCAAAGGTGCCAGCGGGGAAAAGTGATGCTGCTTCTCACTGCCTCCTGGAACCCCTTCAAATGCCCCAGACAGTTTGGCCCTATCTGCTTTCCTGCGCACGCTATCCTCAAAAGCACCTTTTTTCAATTTCGGCGCTGTTTGGAGCAAAAAAGACAAACGTCCAGCTTTTGCTGCCACAGCAAAGGTGCCAGCGGGGAAAAGTGATGCTGGTCCTCACTGCCTCCTGGAACCCCTTCAAATGCCCCAGACAATTTGGCCCTCTCTGCTTTCCTGCGCACGCTATCCTCAAAAGCACCTTTTTTCACTTTCGGCGCTGTTTGGAGCAAAAAAGACAAACGTCCAGCTTTTGCTGCCACAGCAAAGGTGCCAGCGGGGAAAAGTGATGCTGGTCCTCACTGCCTCCTGGAACCCCTTCAAATGCCCCAGACAATTTGGCCCTCTCTGCTTTCCTGAAAAGTCTATCCTCAAAAGCACCTTTTTTCACTTTCGGCGCTGTTTGGAGCAAAAAAGACAAACGTCCAGCTTTTGCTGTCACAGCAAAGGTGCCAGCGGGGAAAAGTGATGCTGCTTCTCACTGCCTCCTGGAACCCCTTCAAATGCCCCAGACAGTTTGGCCCTATCTGCTTTCCTGCGCACGCTATCCTCAAAAGCACCTTTTTTCACTTTCGGCGCTGTTTGGAGCAAAAAAGACAAACGTCCAGCTTTTGCTGCCACAGCAAAGGTGCCAGCGGGGAAAAGTGATGCTGGTCCTCACTGCCTCCTGGAACCCCTTCAAATGCCCCAGACAATTTGGCCCTCTCTGCTTTCCTGCGCACGCTATCCTCAAAAGCACCTTTTTTCACTTTCGGCGCTGTTTGGAGCAAAAAAGACAAACGTCCAGCTTTTGCTGCCACAGCAAAGGTGCCAGCGGGGAAAAGTGATGCTGGTCCTCACTGCCTCCTGGAACCCCTTCAAATGCCCCACACAATTTGGCCCTCTCTGCTTTCCTGCGCACGCTATCCTCAAAAGCACCTTTTTTCACTTTCGGCGCTGTTTGGAGCAAAAAAGACAAACGTCCAGCTTTTGCTGCCACAGCAAAGGTGCCAGCGGGGAAAAGTGATGCTGGTCCTCACTGCCTCCTGGAACCCCTTCAAATGCCCCAGACAATTTGGCCCTCTCTGCTTTCCTGCGCACGCTATCCTCAAAAGCACCTTTTTTCACTTTCGGCGCTATTTGGAGCAAAAAAGACAAACGTCCAGCTTTTGCTGCCACAGCAAAGGTGCCAGCGGGGAAAAGTGATGCTGCTTCTCACTGCCTCCTGGAACCCCTTCAAATGCCCCAGACAATTTGGCCCTCTCTGCTTTCCTGCGCACGCTATCCTCAAATGCACCTTTTTTCACTTTCGGCGCTGTTTGGAGCAAAAAAGACAAACGTCCAGCTTTTGCTGCCACAGCAAAGGTGCCAGCGGGGAAAAGTGATGCTGCTTCTCACTGCCTCCTGGAACCCCTTCAAATGCCCCAGACAATTTGGCCCTCTCTGCTTTCCTGAAAAGTCTATCCTCAAAAGCACCTTTTTTCACTTTCGGCGCTGTTTGGAGCAAAAAAGACAAACGTCCAGCTTTTGCTGCCACAGCAAAGGTGCCAGCGGGGAAAAGTGATGCTGCTTCTCACTGCCTCCTGGAACCCCTTCAAATGCCCCACACAATTTGGCCCTCTCTGCTTTCCTGCGCACTCTATCCTCAAAAGCACCTTTTTTCACTTTCGGCGCTGTTTGGAGCAAAAAAGACAAACGTCCAGCTTTTGCTGCCACAGCAAAGGTGCCAGCGGGGAAAAGTGATGCTGCTTCTCACTGCCTCCTGGAACCCCTTCAAATGCCCCAGACAATTTGGCCCTCTCTGCTTTCCTGCGCACGCTATCCTCAAAAGCACCTTTTTTCACTTTCGGCGCTGTTTGGAGCAAAAAAGACAAACGTCCAGCTTTTGCTGCCACAGCAAAGGTGCCAGCGGGGAAAAGTGATGCTGCTTCTCACTGCCTCCTGGAACCCCTTCAAATGCCCCAGACAATTTGGCCCTCTCTGCTATCCTGAAAAGTCTATCCTCAAAAGCACCTTTTTTCACTTCCGGCGCTGTTTGGAGCAAAAAAGACAAACGTCCAGCTTTTGCTGCCACAGCAAAGGTGCCAGCGGGGAAAAGTGATGCTGCTTCTCACTGCCTCCTGGAACCCCTTCAAATGCCCCACACAATTTGGCACTCTCTGCTTTCCTGCGCACTCTATCCTCAAAAGCACCTTTTTTCACTTTCGGCGCTGTTTGGAGCAAAAAAGACAAACGTCCAGCTTTTGCTGCCACAGCAAAGGTGCCAGCGGGGAAAAGTGATGCTGCTTCTCACTGCCTCCTGGAACCCCTTCAAATGCCCCAGACAATTTGGCCCTCTCTGCTTTCCTGCGCACGCTATCCTCAAAAGCACCTTTTTTCACTTTCGGCGCTGTTTGGAGCAAAAAAGACAAACGTCCAGCTTTTGCTGCCACAGCAAAGGTGCCAGCGGGGAAAAGTGATGCTGGTCCTCACTGCCTCCTGGAACCCCTTCAAATGCCCCAGACAATTTGGCCCTCTCTGCTTTCCTGCGTACGCTATCCTCAAATGCACCTTTTTTCACTTTCGGCGCTGTTTGGAGCAAAAAAGACAAACGTCCAGCTTTTGCTGCCACAGCAAAGGTGCCAGCGGGGAAAAGTGATGCTGCTTCTCACTGCCTCCTGGAACCCCTTCAAATGCCCCAGACAATTTGGCCCTCTCTGCTTTCCTGCGCACGCTATCCTCAAAAGCACCTTTTTTCACTTTCGGCGCTGTTTGGAGCAAAAAAGACAAACGTCCAGCTTTTGCTGCCACAGCAAAGGTGCCAGCGGGGAAAAGTGATGCTGGTCCTCACTGCCTCCTGGAACCCCTTCAAATGCCCCAGACAATTTGGCCCTCTCTGCTTTCCTGCGCACGCTATCCTCAAAAGCACCTTTTTTCACTTTCGGCGCTGTTTGGAGCAAAAAAGACAAACGTCCAGCTTTTGCTGCCACAGCAAAGGTGCCAGCGGGGAAAAGTGATGCTGCTTCTCACTGCCTCCTGGAACCCCTTCAAATGCCCCAGACAATTTGGCCCTCTCTGCTTTCCTGCGCACGCTATCCTCAAAAGCACCTTTTTTCACTTTCGGCGCTGTTTGGAGCAAAAAAGACAAACGTCCAGCTTTTGCTGCCACAGCAAAGGTGCCAGCGGGGAAAAGTGATGCTGGTCCTCACTGCCTCCTGGAACCCCTTCAAATGCCCCAGACAATTTGGCCCTCTCTGCTTTCCTGCGCACGCTATCCTCAAAAGCACCTTTTTTCACTTTCGGCGCTGTTTGGAGCAAAAAAGACAAACGTCCAGCTTTTGCTGCCACAGCAAAGGTGCCAGCGGGGAAAAGTGATGCTGGTCCTCACTGCCTCCTGGAACCCCTTCAAATGCCCCAGACAATTTGGCCCTCTCTGCTTTCCTGCGCACGCTATCCTCAAAAGCACCTTTTTTCACTTTCGGCGCTGTTTGGAGCAAAAAAGACAAACGTCCAGCTTTTGCTGCCACAGCAAAGGTGCCAGCGGGGAAAAGTGATGCTGCTTCTCACTGCCTCCTGGAACCCCTTCAAATGCCCCAGACAATTTGGCCCTCTCTGCTTTCCTGCGCACGCTATCCTCAAAAGCACCTTTTTTCACTTTCGGCGCTGTTTGGAGCAAGAAAAAACAAACGTCCAGCTTTTGCTGCCACAGCAAAGGTGCCAGCGGGGAAAAGTGATGCTGGTCCTCACTGCCTCCTGGAACCCCTTCAAATGCCCCAGACAATTTGGCCCTCTCTGCTTTCCTGCGCACGCTATCCTCAAAAGCACCTTTTTTCACTTTCGGCGCTGTTTGGAGCAAAAAAGACAAACGTCCAGCTTTTGCTGCCACAGCAAAGGTGCCAGCGGGGAAAAGTTATGCTGCTTCTCACTGCCTCCTGGAACCCCTTCAAATGCCCCAGACAATTTGGCCCTCTCTGCTTTCCTGCGCACGCTATCCTCAAAAGCACCTTTTTTCACTTTCGGCGCTGTTTGGAGCAAAAAAGACAAACGTCCAGCTTTTGCTGCCACAGCAAAGGTGCCAGCGGGGAAAAGTGATGCTGCTTCTCACTGCCTCCTGGAACCCCTTCAAATGCCCCAGACAATTTGGCCCTCTCTGCTTTCCTGAAAAGTCTATCCTCAAAAGCACCTTTTTTCACTTTCGGCGCTGTTTGGAGCAAAAAAGACAAACGTCCAGCTTTTGCTGCCACAGCAAAGGTGCCAGCGGGGAAAAGTGATGCTGCTTCTCACTGCCTCCTGGAACCCCTTCAAATGCCCCAGACAATTTGGCCCTCTCTGCTTTCCTGCGCACTCTATCCTCAAAAGCACCTTTTTTCACTTTCGGCGCTGTTTGGAGCAAAAAAGACAAACGTCCAGCTTTTGCTGCCACAGCAAAGGTGCCAGCGGGGAAAAGTGATGCTGGTCCTCACTGCCTCCTGGAACCCCTTCAAATGCCCCAGACAATTTGGCCCTCTCTGCTTTCCTGCGCACGCTATCCTCAAAAGCCACCGTTATTAACCCTCGGGTAGTCTCTGTAGCAAAAAACGCAAACGTCCAGCCGCTTGCTCGCCACAGCAAAGGCCCGGGAAAAGTGATGCTGGTCCTCACTGCCTCCTGGAACCCCTTCAAATGCCCCAGACAATTTGGCCCTCTCTGCTTTCCTGCGCACTCTATCCTCAAAAGCACCTTTTTTCACTTACGGCGCTGTTTGGAGCAAAAAAGACAAACGTCCAGCTTTTGCTGCCACAGCAAAGGTGCCAGCGGGGAAAAGTGATGCTGCTTCTCACTGCCTCCTGGAACCCCTTCAAATGCCCCAGACAATTTGGCCCTCTCTGCTTTCCTGC
>NW_028126642.1:0-1000 GCF_965231255.1 Vanellus vanellus
AAAAAAAAAAAACACAACACACAACAGGAAAGTTGGTAGAAATACAGTTTGGCCCAAACGAGTGTGAAAGGAAGGACTGCTGGACGCAGGGCGAAGACGCACGACAGCTCGTTTCTAACACACGCGGCAAGCCAGTCAATACCGCTGACACAGCAAGAATCTCATCGCTGCCCGTGTAAGCACTGTGAACTGCACTGCATAAGCCGCGAGCAGCAACAAACCCAGCGGCGCAGCAACGTCGTACAGTCACGAGCAACATCACCTGGTGACAGCGGGAGGCCAGGACGACCAAGAGCAACCAGCCACGTTCCAAGCCAGCACAGGTGACGCCAGTCGTGCGAGTGCCTGGAACGGGACCAGGGAGGAGATGGGTTCTGCTTTCATCCCAGGGCTGCCACTGCCAATCGAAGCACACCACTGGCCCCTAGGACCAGGCTTTCAATTTGCCTCTTTAATTCTGAAGTTGACTCGTACATAGCCCGAAGGCTCAGCGCTGGCATCCTCGCGCACACGCGCCTGCGTGAGTCAGCAATCACTGACCCAACAGCAACAAGCGCACCCAGCTTTGTTATCCTCCAGCTTTCGCTCCGGCTGCCCAGCCTGCAGTTGTCAGACAGAGAAATATTAAGTAATTAATTATTAAACAAGCTTTTTGATTGAAACCAAACAAAGGCTGATATAAAACGTAGAAAGATCCCTTCCCAAGTGCCATAGGAACGGTTAAAATAATTGAACGGCGTAACGAAGACCTGAAGGGAAACTGAACACCCCCAGCCAGCTCGAGTTTGGAAGCGCTCTCCTATTTAGGGGACAAATCTCCAGGACGTTAGAGCACAGCGAGCTGCCTTGCCCTCCAGATCACAGGCTGGGACAACTCACATTTCAGGGTGACGACCCGAGTTGTTGGCCATCAGCACTAGCTGTGAACAGACCTACAAGAAGTGAGGGCTCTGATGTTACCGCATACTCAAGTTACCCACAATTACCTGTGTAAGTTACC